>NC_050496.2:4200167-4425167 GCF_012460135.2 Molothrus ater
ACCTGTGACAGCCCCGCGCTGCCCCGGAGGAACCCGGCCAGAGCCGCCTGCCCGGGGCGGCCGGAGCGCAGCAGCCGCGGGGCCGCCGTGACCCGCCCGACGACCACGACCACGACCACGACCCCTGCCCCACCACCACCACCACCACCACCACCATCACCACCCCCCGTCCTCCGCGGGCAGCGCCGACCGCTCCTCGGTGCTCCCCGCAGCCAGCGCTGAGAGGAGCCGGCGGGGAGCGGGCGGACAATGGGAAAGTTGCCGTGGGGCAGGGCGGCGAGGCTGGGGGACGCGGGTTGGGGCTGGGGGACGCGGGTCGTGGCCGAGGGCCCGGGAGGCTGGGCGCCGTGCTTACCGCTCGGAGCCGGCCGCACTCTCCCCTCATGCCGCCGGGGCAGCGCCGTCCTGCGCGGGAGGGGCGCGCGCGCCGCCGCCTGTCGTTCGCGGTGCCGGGCGGGGGCGGGCCCGGCGCCTGCGCGCTGCCGGGGGCGGGGACGGGCGGGGCGCATGCGCGGTGGGCGGCGCGGGGCGGCCGCTGGGCGTGAGGGAGCGATGGTGCGGGTGGGGGGGGGATCCGTAGAAATCATCGAGGTTCAGCCCTGCTGTGGGTATAAGGGACAGCTTGCACTAAAGCAGGGTGGTTCGAGCGCTGTCCGGCTTGGCCTTGAGCACTCCCAGAGGCACAGCTGCTCTGTTCCACTACGTTACTGCCCGGACAAAGAACAATTTCTTCAAATCTCTCATCACTGCATCAGTTAGGATGGAAAAGACCCTTGAGATCACCTGAGTCCAACCTTTGACCTAACACCACCTTGCCAATTGTACCATGGCACTGAGGGCCACTTCCAGTCTTCTAAACACCTCCAGCAATGATGACTAAACAAATCTAAACCTCCTCTCTGTCAGTGTGAGGCCATTCCCCCTTGTCCTGTCCTGGTAAATACTCTGCCCCCATCTTTCTTGCAGGCTCCCCTCACAAGCAGCAGGAAACTGAGTCAGGGCAGGTTTAGGTTGGATATGAGGAACAGCTTTTCACCAAAAGGGTGGCTGAGCACTGAACAGGCTCCTCAGGGAGGTGGTCACAGCACCGAGCCTGTCTGAGCTCAAGGAGCATTTGGACAATGCTCTCACATGGTGGGATTCTTGGGGTGTCCTGTGCAGGGCCAGGAGTTGGACTCAATAATTCTGGTGGGTCCCTTCCAACTCAGCAAATTCTGTGATTCTGTACTGGAAGGCTGCAGTTAGCTCATCCTGAAGTCTTCTCCAGGCTGTACAATCCTAATTCTCCCAGCCTTTCCTCAGATCAAAACTGCGCCAACCCTCCAATCATCCCACGTCCATGTCCTGTGCAGGAGTTCCAGAGTATTCCAGCTGGGGTCTCACCTGAGTGCAGCAGAGGGGCAGAGTGCCCCCCAAATCTCAGGATCTTTTGCTGGTCGCCATGACCCTGAGAAATGTTAAATGTCTCTTTTCCCAGCCCGAGTGCTTGAAGAATGAGTCGGAGCTCTTAAGTTTTTGGTCTCAAGGTTGTTTATTGTATCTTATCTATAAAAAAATTTCTCCTGCCCTGCTGAAGTCCATCCAGCAGGACAGTTCCAGGCACACTGCCTGTCCCCAGGGTGGTGTTATGTCTTTATACTAAAAACTACATGTGCAATGTTTACAATTACTTTCCAGTACCTATCACCTATGTTAGACAGTGAGCTTCTACTCTAAACCAGTCTAAAAGTGCCACCATCACAGCAGAAGATGGAGGCCAAGAAGAAGAAGGAGAAAGGCTGGACACACCCAGTTCTCTCCATCTTGCCTCCTGAACCCCCATTCCAGAAACCCCAAAATCTACTTTTTCACCTCGTGATAACTTCACTATTATTCTACTTAAACTGCTGTGGCTTGCTGATCTTCATATAAGGTTGGTAATTTGCTCCACAGGGCATAATCAAACCCAGAGGGGTTTTGGGCTCCGTGCCAGGGCTTCTGAGCCCCCTGGCAGGGGTCCTGGCCATCCTGGACAGCCAGGGGGATGTTCTGGGTTCCCACACCCAAACACACAGAGTCACAGACACACACCATGGGTGCAGGAGGGCATGGACAGTGGGACATGCCCTCAGCCCCCTGAGCATCCTGTGGTCCCACACCCCTCATGGCTCCCTTGGGGCAGGGCTCTGGGGGCTTCTGGCAGAAAAGGAGAGCACATTATGTTAAGAAACATTGGGGTTTGCATTTCAGGCACCATCAGGGGCAAGGTCAGCTTAGGGCGATGGCACAGCACGGTGCTCCAGGGCCATGGGGTACTGGGAGGGAGGGACCCACCTCAGTCACTGCTGGAGCATCTTACCACCTCTTCTTAATCAGCCAGCATTCACCCAGCTCAGGGTATTTGCAGTCTGGGACACCTCAAAGAGCTCAGTCTCACACCATGAGTGGTTTAGCTGTGATGTACTAAAAGCAAGAAGTACAATTGTGTTTTTTACAGTACCAGAGTATCAACAGTGTTAAAATAAGGACTTGAAAGTTAGGAACTCGTGTCTCTGCTCCCTTCAGCAGCACTACTGAGACATGTTGTTTGCCACAACATCTTTTATTAATGGCTCACTCCCTTAGAATATAAATCTACTAGAATTCAGAGTCATATCCTGACATTTTGATGCAATTCTTTCCCTAGGAAAGCTGAATTTGTGGTTACCACAAATGAGGGATTAAGCTGCCATTCTTTCTTATACAGACCTTGTGTCTTTTAAAGTTAGTCAAGCATAGCCCCTTGTCTGATCTGAACTAGTCCTTACAAGAAGTTGTTTCATGTTGAGAAATTGTTCCTCTGAATCTCATTTCTGTTGTGGCACTTGGCCAGCTGCCTTCATGTAGCTGGAATTAACTAGTTAACTGTAATTAGATTTAGTTATCTGATTGATATTCCATGCCATTATGCCTGCAACATCCTTTTTCTGCTCTGAAAGCCTGAGATATAATCCTACTGGCATAGCAGGGTGAGGAATTTACGCCCACTCAGATTCCTTTTTGTTCATAACATTTCCCTCTTTAGATTCTGGGCAATATTTTAATTCTTACTGACTGCCTCTATTCTACTTCACCAAATGGCCTGGTAACCAGAAAAGCTTTATTTGAACTTTTAAAGGTATTTGGAATCTATTGATAGACTGAAAATCCACAATTTAATGTCTAAATCAATCTTAGTCTCAGCTGTTTTCTGCAGAAACGACAATCTTAGCAAAATAGACAAAGCAGAGGAAAGAAATATAAGTTTACATTTTTCTACTGTTGTTTATTTTCCTGTTGCATCTTCTCTTATGGAAGCTCCAGCCACGCATCGTTAGGAGGAATATAATGAATAAATGTGTGGGTGAAATGTTTCAGGAAAGCTGTGAGGCATGCTGGAGACTGAAGCCCAGAGGACACAGGCTGAAAGTGTGAACTATTCCATATTTTCAGAAAATTAGGAACACAGGCTGCTAGATATGAAGGGAAGTTTGGCCTTAGGGAGGTTATGCAAGGGCGGTCACTTCCCTCCATCTGAGCACTTTCCCTGGACTGCATTCCTTCACGTTATGAACTTTAGTTACACAACTCAAAGCAACTGTTATCTTGATTCAGGCAATATTGCCATGGAAATTAATGAGAACTATTGGTAGTCCATCCTTTACTATTAATAATAACTAACTGAAAGTGCAGTTGCTTGGGAGCAGTGCAGGGCTGATGCATATGAGAAAAGATTCAAAATGCCTCTCAGCCGTGCTGGAATGCAGCTCAAGCTCCTGGAATTTCAGCAGGCAGGAACTTGCTCTGGTTTCTTTTGTTTGCATCCCAGGCAGTGAAGAAAAGTGAAGCCATCCTGATTTCTTGCTGTCCATCAAGTCTTATCTTCAGAGCTGTTGTACTAAAGAGAGGAGATTGTCAGCAGTTCATGACAAGAGAGAATATGTTCACTCAAGGTCTTGCTGCTAAGCTGTACATTTATTAAAATAAGTGGAAAAGGGATGTGAGTTTGGGTTCAAGCACACTGAAGTGCTTCAAGAGCCATTCCCTCACAAATCAGTCCTGTCTGAGTCAGTGGAATTTTTTATGTAGTACTGGCTGCATTGAAATAAATAACCTGCTTCCTGAACCTTCAAAGCCATGGAAATGGTCCCAAACGATAACACTGCCAGCATGATGGAAATAATAATAAGCATGATGAGTGACAAACAGTTAATGGAACAGAGTTGTGCCCTGGGGACATTCATTCTGGTTTGTAGAGTTTTTATTTAATGCATCACGGGTATTTCACTAGGTGTCACCATTTTTGCTTTCCCTTGTCAGTCTAGGGAGAGGCAAACTGGTAAAGCTGGGTGTGAGGATGTGTGAACTCCTTCACCCCTCTTCTCTTAAAAATAACTGTGATCCCCAAGTTCAGCCCTCCAGACACAGACCTGGATGTGCCCATCCATTACAGTTGTACGTATTTTTGTAAGCTCCCTGGACAGCCTGTGCTGGGGAAACAGTGAACAGCAGGAAAAATTTCTCCACTTATCTCTGGAGATCCTAAAGCCCTTCATAATGGCAGGGAAGACACTAATAATCCCAATATGCAGTATGAATACTGAGGCTCACAAAATGCCACAGGATAAGTCACACAGTAAGTCAGTATGAGAAAGGAGAGCAGAGCTCCTCACTTCCTGGGTGGTTCCCTTATTTCCAGGTATTCCTGCCTTTTAGCTCTGCAGTAGTTTTCCACTATTCACCAGATTGAGATGAGGGTAAAATATCTCCAGACTGGCCTGTGTTCAGAGAGGGAATGTTATTGTATAATACCTAGAGGGTTTTACATTCCATGATGAGATTTTTATTCAGGATTAAAGCAACCTTAGTTTACTGTAGTTTATTGCACCATAAGTGAAGGTGTATTAACTTCATACCACTATTTGATTTATCTGAGCTTTCCCATAGAAAAGCCTTAAATGACCTTGTAGACTGGACTTGATGCCACAAACAGGCAGAAACATGTTTTTTCCTGTCTTCTCAAGTGACTGGTAGGAAAATTGAATTGTAGCCTGGGAGCTGGCCAGGGACACCAGCTGCCAGTGCTCGGAGTCCAGCAGCTGACATCAAAGCCCCGGCCCCATTGACAGCAAAGGTTACGCAGACAAACGTTAGCAAATAGGGCCAAGTCCTGATTCATAAAATAGATGAGCTGGGATGAGCATGGCACATGTCCCAGCCCTTATTCCCAAGCTTTCCCTGCAAAGCCTGGACCCATCCAAGGCGCCCTGCCTCCAATCCGTGGTGCTGCTCAGGAGCCGTGAGATGCCAAAACAAAAGTGAGCAGGTGGTGCTGCAGGGGGGGCTGCTCGTACAGAGATAATGAAATGTGAGGAGCTGTGCAGTGGATATTCTGGGTGAAGAATCAGATCCAACATTTATTGCAATGCCTGTGTTGGATGTTTGTAATATCTAAAAGCCTAATAGCACTGTTTTCTTGGGGGATTGTGAGGAGCAGGGGACACTCCCTGGGGCTCCACTGGGTTATTTTATCCCTTAGACATCAGGTTAAAGTGAACAGGTTAAAGAGAACTCACCCCCATGACCTTTTTTCTAGTAAAGAAAATAAAGGTATAGGGAATACAGGGAAAAACACTTGGATAATAACAAATTTGCTGAGGTATTTTATTGATGCTGAAGATGTCAAGCTCATAATACAGGGAGCTGGAGTTGTGAGTGAGGAAGGGTTCACTGGGCTGTTGAGAATGCCCAACTTTTCTACTTGCCTTTGCAAACAGCCCTTGTGTCCGTGTGCCTGGGAGCTGCCTGGTACCTGCCTTCCAGGGAACAGCCTGTTTCCAGTTGTCTCTTTAAATGACTTAAGGCACTGCCAGGATCTGATCACTCATTTCTTAGAAAAATAGGAGTCTCAGCCAAAGGCTCACAGAAACGATGAGTAAATTTCCTATAAAAATAAAAACAAAGGCTGTTTACCATTCTTCCTTCTAATGAATCTGACAGTACAAATACTCTCAGCTGCTTCAACAGGCACTGAATCAAGCTGCTGGGTCACTCACCAGGTAGAGACTTTGTCCCTATTTGCCTCTAACATGTTGATAATTTTTTTTTTAATGCAAGTAATAAGAAACACTTACTATTAAAAGTATTGCACAAATCCATCTTCTTTTAAAGGACACACTGACTCCACTAGAGCTGGGTCTGCTCCCTGTGGGCAAACACAGCACCTTTCAGTGGAGCTCTGTCAGGACAAGTTGCCTTTGTGAGTGCTGCTCCTCCAGCACCACAGTGCCTGTGTCTGTACAGCTTATTCCTGTGCCTGGAGGAAAACGAGGCATTATGAGGCACTTGCACACCAAAATAACTACCAGTATTGCTATTTTAGGGTTTATTTTTTAACTTGCAGTCTGTGGATCAGGCCTGTGCTGGCTGCCTTCGTCCATGTGAGTCTCAGAACTTGAGAAACACAAGTTTTGTGACGCTGTTTGCAGACCCCAGAAACGCTGCTTATCGTCTCTGATCAGCATCACGCTTTGCATGAATTCCGGTCCTGTATCCAAGGCAATCTCATTATTTGCTGTACACGCTCGATCTGCTGGCTAATTTCTTTCTCCTTCTCACGGGGGAGGAACCTTTCTGTGCTCCACAGGCCTGCCTGTGTTTAGGAGATTAAAGAAAGCAGGCAAGACACATGAAGAATGTCACCCCATGGCGGCGGCAGCAGCCTGAATGGGAGCACAATTCCGAGGCAGATGTTCCTTGCAATTGAATTGTCTGTGTCAGTGACTGAGAGCTCAGCACTCTGGAGGGGTGTGAGGCAGAGGGCACGGCTGAGCAGAGGGCTGGCTGCAGCTGAGGAGCTGGCACAGAGCAGGCAGCAGCTCTGCTCATTCTGACATTCTGCAGCATTCATCAGTCTCGGCCTCGAGCACCGCTGGCTGCCTGTCCTGGAATCAATTTGGCTGATGTAGCGCGGATGAAAGCCACGTTTGCAATCTCTTTGCCAGGCAAGGCTGGAAGGATTGATAGCATCCTCTGTCCCTGGTTTAGAGAACTCACAGCAGAGCTCCACTGAAGGGACACCCTCTGAGAGTGTGGCTCCATCCCCCGAGAGAAGGTGTTTAACACCTCCTGCCTCTGGTGATTGTCAGAGGGAGCCTGAGGAGACAGGGAAGAGATGGCATTGTCACAGCTGTGGCCCTGCAACCCGGTGCAAGTGGGAGGTGTCAGAGTTTTTTCTGAGGGCAGGTTTCAGTATCAGTCTCCAAATAACTTGTTTTGACAAAGGGGATGGTCTCCAGCACAGGATGCCTATTTGCAGTCATGGTTACAAGCTGGTGGCTACAGACTAATGTGTGACCACTAAGTATTTAAGTTGTCTAATGAACAGCTGTTTGATTTGCTTCTGGTCCCTATCAGGCTGAATCTGAATTAAACAAGAGCCTAGTGATGGAAAGGACTGAAATGCTCCCAGACAACTCCCCAGACAGAGACTGGAAACGAGCCCAGTGCTTTCCTTGTGCCCCATCCCCAACAGCCCCCCCATGCACCCGGGCCCTTGTGGGCCTTTGCTGCACCACTTCTGTGGGGAGCAAGAAAAGAGAGTGTTATGAAGCAGCCAGGAGGAGGCAAGAGGCAGGTGAATATGGCAGTGGTGGGAGATGAGGCAGAACCAGTCCAGCAGAGGCTCCAGAGAAGCAGAGGACAAATCTGCCCAGCAGTTCACCTGGAGACGACATCCAGCTTGGAAAGAAGATGAGGATGCACAATGGACAGGATGATGTGAAAGGGGGACCACCACCTATCCACCAGAGCCCCAGCTAAATTAATTTTGTGTCACAGTCAGCCAGAAAGGACTTTCTGAGGGAGGCTGAACACCCTTTTACCAGCAACCTCTCAGTGAGATGCCCTGGGTGAGCAGCTGTGTGCTTCCCCTCCCCACCACTGCCCTGGCACTTTCAGGAACACAGAGAGAGCTGGAGCTGATTGCAATAAACCCATTAGCACATGGATGTGAGCCACAACACAGCACTGTGCAAACTAACCCAGAAGGATGTTTGCAATGTAGGCAAGTTAATTACCAAAAATAACCCCCAACCCACCCTGGCTGCTGCGCTTTGCCATGGGAACAATATTGTGCATGTGATCACATTCAGCAGGACACAAGCAGCCTGAGGGTCTTTTTACATTTGGCTTGAAAAGGCTAAAAATAGACCCCAAACCACATTCCTTTTTTGCATTGCCATCTCCTCTGCCTCTTCCTATTCCCTGGCACTTTTACATGCAAAGCAGGATTTGGGATCCAAGGCCCCATAATTGGACTCCAGCCTGGCAGCTGCAAGTGGAACAGCTGGAGGTGTTATTTTTATGGGTTATTAATTGACTCCATGAAAGCCCAGCAAACAGAGAGCCAGGGAGCTGCAGTCCACAGCCACATGACAAAGTCTTAGTGACAGGAAAAGATAAAATAAAAGAGGGAACACAGAATCCTAAAGCCGATTAGTTATAGCAATTTCTCCAAAGCTAAATATAGGGAAAAAATCCTCTCCCATCTTCAGCTCCGTTGGCGGAGATGAGAAAGCACAAGGAAGGAGATAGACAGAAATTTCATTTTTTACATTTTTTACATGAACCCTCACAGGTTGCAGAGAGAAACTGCTGCTTTGGTGACACTCCCAACTCTTAAACCCATCTGTCCCTGGCAGCTGCCCCCTGAGCAGCCCTTTGCTCAGCACTCACAAGTGCAGCTGCCCTGTTGGAACCCAGGACATTGCTCTGGCTGCCCTGGATGGCTCGAGCCCCTGGCTGGGGGCTCAGAGACCTCGGCACAAAGCCAAAGACACCTGTGCTTTTGATTTTAACCCATGGAGAAAATTACCAACTTTATGTGAAGATTTACAGGCCACGAGAGTTTAAGTAGAATGATACTTAGTTTGTCACAAGGTAGAAAAGTAGAATTTTGGGGCTTTTAGAATGGGGGTTCAAGAGGCAAGATGGAGGGATTTCAGTCTGCTTTGTCCTTCTTCTTTCTTCTTCTTAGCCTCCATCTTCTGTGTGATGGTGGCACTTTTGGATTGGTTTAGAGTAGAAACCAACTGTTTAGCATAGGTGATAGGTATTGGAAAATTATTGTAAATAATGTACACATAGTTTTTAGTATAAAAAGATAACACCACCCTGAGGGCAGTCAGTGTGCCACAGACCGACCTGCTGGACAGATCTCAGCAGGTCAGAAAAAGAATGTCATAGACAACAGAAAATAAACAACCTTGAAAACCACAGTTGAGGAATCCTGACTCCTTCTTTGATTGCAGGGCTGGGAAAAAGAGACTTTTCAACACCTCGGGGTCATCTCGACCACAGAGGCTCTGAGACTGCCCTTGCTCCAACCTCGCTGTGCGGAGCAGGGGAATGACACAGGGAAGCTCCTGCTGCCATCCCAGCACCCAGTCATGGCCAGGCTGGCACAGTCCTGGTGCCTCTCTGCCAGGCATGGGGTGAGCCTGCAGAGCCCCCCCTCCAAGGGGCTGAACCACCCACCCTGCCCCAAACCAAAGCAGGACAGAGCCAGGAGAGTTCTTGCCTCCAAGTCTCCTTCCTCCCTGCCTTTCCTGTAGCTGGGGACAGCTGAAGCCACCTGGGGCCACAAGAGAAACCCCTCATCAAGAGCTGCAACAAGGAGAGGCTCTGGGTGCTGACAGCACGAGGGGATGGGATTGGGTCATCACCTCTGCAAAACCTGTTGTACATCTAAGACCCCAGGGAAATAAATAACAGGCAGCTCCAGCAGAGGTGTTGAGAAGCTGGGAAACTGGCAGAGCTTTTCAGATTTACAGGAAATTAATTTAGCCCTAGTCTGGATGCTGACAGCCAGCAAGGCCCTCTCCCCAGGACAGCCCATATTGCTGGCCCAAGCTGTGGGGTCTTTGTCACACCTCAGGTGTAACTTCTGAAAATAAATCACTGCTGTACAGCAGAGGTGAAGCAGCACCTCTCCCAGAGCAGAGTGCCAGGATCCTGGCACTCAGCATCCCCTGTGCTGGCAGCCAAAGGGGAAGGGAAGGCAGTGGAAAGGCTGCTGCTGCTTCTGGGCCAAAACTCAGCCCAAGAAAGCCCCTTCCTCATCAGGAGGCAGGACAGTCCCATGTTCCACAGCTCCAAGACAGGGATTTCTTCCCACTTCCATCACCCACACAGCAAGAGAAGCACCAAATCCCCCTCCAGACGTGTCTTCACAATGTTCAGTCATAGGCAGTGGTTAGAAGAGGGGGATATTTCTCTCTAACCTCCATCCTTGACACTAGACACCCCTCTGGGTGGGTTTGGGGTATTTCCAGTCCCTCCCATATTCCCAGCTGCACAGGAGACAGCTGAGGGAAACCCATGTTTTGTAACCTCACCCTCTGGAGACCATTTCTGTGATAACCAATCCCCTTAGACATCCCTTCAACACGAGCGTGCCCTCCTGGCCCAAACCCACCCCTGGGCTTGCTGCCAGGGCTGTTTGCCACTCCAGCCTGGCAGTGCTGGGACTGTCCTTGGGCAGGAAGGCTCCTCTTCAAAAGCCAGCTCTGCCTCATGCTATGAACTGGGAAGAGCTGTCAGAGCTCCTGCCAGGGGCCAGCACTTCATTCCTGTAGGATGGGGTTGGGGTTAGGCCTTTATTTGCAGCACAGTCTGCCTGCCCAACCCCCCAAAACACAGCAAGGCCATGGGGCTTCCAAAACTTGGGTTTCATATTGTGATGGAGCCCTTCCCCAGGCTGGGGGTTCCCCAGGAGCAGAAGTGCCAGGGACAGGGGGACAGCCCCAGGACAGGGTTCCCACAGGGCAGGCAGGGCTGGATACCCAACATGAAGGCCACAGGGACCTTCCCCTCACCCAGTGCTTCAGCCCAACCAGGCAATTGCTCTGTGTCTGACAACACAGGAGCTGAACAGTTTCTCTCCAGGAGTTTCTCTAGAGGAAAGAAACAGTTTCTCTGCAGGAGAGAAACCAAACATGTCACAGAGAGCTGTGGTTCTGCCCTGTGTCCCTGTGGTGCTGCACAGAGCCCCTCTCCACCCCCTTTAACCCCTGCAGGTGGGCTGCAAGCACAGCAAGGGAGCTCAGCATCACCTGTGTGACCCTGTCAGGCCTGGGGCAGTGCATGTTGCTCCTGCATCCACAGGTGTGGCAGTCCCAGCTCTCCCCAGGCTATTTTTCCTGGTGAGGCTCAGTCTGTGCCATCTGTGCTACCATCACACCTCTCCACAGATCCAAAGCCGTGGTTGCACAGGGACAGACAGCACTTGGGGACAGCAGGAGGAGAGGAGGCTTTTTCCAGGCAGTGTCACAACCACAGGTGACAGTGCTGGAGAGCAGAGAGCTGCTGGCAACTGCCAGGGTTGTGAAAGTCTTTGGCCCTCGTGGCGTGGGATGGGGATTTGGGAGCAAAGCACATCAAGTGAGCTGAAGACAGTGACATTTTCCTTCCCAGCTGCTCCATCCGTGCCCACGCAGCCAGTGGGATGACTCTGTGCAACTAATGATGCAATGTGATTAGTAAACAAATCATGCATTTGCACCAGGAAACAAACAAACAAACAAAAAAAAAACAAAACAAAAAAACCCCAAAAAACCCCCAAAAAAACAACAACAAAAAAACCCCACAAAACAAACAACCCCCCCAAAAAAAAAAAACCAAAAAAACCCAAAAACAAACACAAAAACAACAACAACAAAAAAAACCCAAAAAAAAAAAAAGAGAGGAAGAGGAGAGAAAAGAAAGAAAACAAGTCACATTCTGGGCTGGCAGCAGGCAGCAGTGAGCTCTTTAAAAATCTGCTGAGGAAGGCACTTGCACAGCACATGGTTTGGGCAGATCAATGAAGCTGCAAAGCAGCCTGGCAGGCACACAAATCCACTTTCTAATGAAATTTACAGCAACTGGAATTTAGGTCACTACTCGGAAGCATTCAGTTTATTCCAGGCAGCTTTTAAAATATTTAAGAAATAGCTGTCAAATTAAGCCTGCTCACCTCTGACTGCAAGGTCCAACTTGGAGCCATGGCAGATTTCTTAGCTATGGCTTAAAAAAAATTTTTTTTAAGCTTTCTTTGCTTGCCCCCTCACTTTATTACCACAGCACAGTGATTGGCATCAACTCCAGCCATGCAGTCCTGGCTCTGGTAGGAGCTGGGAGTTCTGAGGATTCTCAGGCTGTGCCCAGCCCAGCCTCATCCTTCCCCAGGGTCAGGGCAGTGAGACACCAGACGTGTCCTTCCTGCAGCTCGTGTCCAAAGGACTTCAGCTGCTGCTGAGGGAAGAGCAGTGCTACAGCCAGACCTAAAAAGAGCTCTTGAGGGAGCAGCTAAAAGCAGCCTCTTAGCAGAGGTGAGCCTTCACCAAGTGGGCTGGGCTGCACTGTGGTTGCCAGTGCTATTCCCAGATGTCACACTCCAAGAGAGCTGCCAGAGCATCTTCAGTGGGGGGTGGAGGGAGAGGAAAGGTGGCAAACAGGCAGTTCTCTGGCTGTTTACCCAGCAGAAGTGGCCACAGCCTTCAATCTCCACACTCACAATTCCTGCAGAGATCAGAGCAGTCCACTTCCAACAGGGCAAGGTTCAAACCCTTACCTCACACAGACAGTGGGAACTGATTGCTGCCCCAGCTTCAGGTCCAGCCAGGCACAGAGCTCAAAGTTCTTCCAGCCTCAGCACAAACCAGGAGCAGAGCAGGGAGAGCAGGAGGCAGCCCTGGAGTGGGGCTGGGCTCAGTGCAAGGGGAGAGACCCCAGGCACAGCCAGGCCCTTTCTGGGCTGTGCTCTGGAGGATAAAGAGGTTTCCTCATAGCTCACCAACCTGCCCCACCTTGGCAGCTGCCCTCAGCTTGTTCCCCCCAGCCTGGGCATCTCCCCTGCCCACAGGGAGGGATGCTCCCCTTCCACAGGGTCTGACCAGACCCCAGCACAGCCCCAGTGCTTGGGATTTGGCCTGGCTGCAGTTGAGGTTTAACACAGGTGCCTGTGCAAACACCTCTGCCTCCTTCCTCCTTACTCCCATAAATATCCATGTCATGCACAGCTGATGGAGGATTTGGTTGGCTGGGTTATGATCCTGGCTGCTGCTCCACAGCTGGCTCTGCACCAGGATCTGGCACTGGGGGGACACAGTCTCTGACCTCCCTCCCATCAGTGCTCCTGGCCATGGATGAGCACACCAGAGCACACTCAGACACCATCCCTGTGCTCATCCTGCCCCTTCTTCCACCTCATTGTCTCTCCTGACAGAGTTCCATGCCCATCCCTGCAGCTCTCCTGCCCCTTTTGCTCCATTCCTTGTCCATAGGGATGTTATTGAGTCTGGAAGTGATCCTTGGATATTACCCAGCTCTCTGGGACCCCTCCTCCCTCTAGGGCATTTACCCATAGGATTGCTCCAAGAAGGTCCCTGGAGAGGCCACTTGGCTCTTCCCATGCCCAGGCTCTGACTGGACATCCCTGGCAGCACATGGAGGCCTCGGGCCTCCGGACACCACAGAGCTGCACATCCCACCTGCCTGTGGAGCTGCTCCCCTCCCACATGGATCCAGCTCCAAAATGTCACAGACCCACACGGTACCAGCAGCTGCAGAGGAGCCTTCTCAGGACTTTGGCTGCTCACAGTGACCCCAAGATGTGTTAGAAAGTCTCTTTTTCCAGCCCAGCGCTCGAAGAAGGAGTCAGAACTCTTCAGTTCTCGGTCTCAAGGTTGTTTATTGTTTCTTATCTGTAAAATTCTTTCTCCTGGTCTGTGAGGTCCGCTCAGCAAGACAGTCAGAGGCACTGTGCCTGCCCTCAGGGTGGTGTTATCTTTTTATACTAAAAACTACGTGTGCAATGTTTACAATTACTTCCCAATACCCATCACCTATGTTAGACAGTGAGCTTCTACTCTAAACCCATCTAAAAGTGCCAACATCACAGCAGAAGATGGAGGCCCAGAAGAAGGAGAAAGGTTGGACACACCCAGATTCCTCTATCTTGCCCCCTGAACCCCCATTTTAGAAACACCAAAAATCTATTTCTCATCCCATGACAAACTGATTATTATTCTACTTATGTGTTCATGGCTTGCAGATCTTCATCTAAGGCTGCTAACTTGCTCCATGGGTCATAATCCAAACCACAGGAATCCTGGGCTCTGTGCCAGGGTCTCTGAGCCCCCTGGCAAGGGTCCTGGCACTTCAGGACAGCCAGAGGGATGTCCTGAATTCTGACATCGCCTGTGTCCCTCCACAGCCCCAGCATCAGCTGCTCACCCAGACACCCAGCTCCCCTCTGGGTGCTCCCTCAGGCACTCAGTGCTGCAGTAGGGCAATGCTGGGTCCAGTTCTGCTCAGGATTTTGTTCTTAGTGAGACACTTGGAGGCAGAATTTAGCAAGGAAGAAATCCTACACCTGGCCAAGGAGCCAGCCTCGAGTTGAGCAGCACATCCTACAAGCACAGGGAGCACACACAGCCCAGCAAGCAGCACAGCCTTATGGAATTTCACAGCACACTGGTGTTGGGCTTGGCTTGGGAAGGTTGCAGAGCAAGTGGAAATTCCCTCCAGGAAGGGAAATCTAGGAGCCAGGCTCTTGTGCAAGTGAAACATTGGTCCCTGCTGTTTAGATACATTTTTCTCCCCAAGAAAAAGGAGAGGGAACTTGGAACGTGCAAGTTATCCCTCCAGGAAACCTCATCCAGGAGCTGGGCACGACCTGATCCAACCTACAGCAGAGCTGCCTCCCCTGCACACTCCAGCTGCTCCTGCTGGCTGCAGGCTGGCCAGGGACATCCCATGGCATGCCCCGAGCTGGCTGGCAGTTGTGTAATGCAGCCTGGGCTGCTGCCAGGGCACGGAGCAGGATCTCCCGAGGGAGGTAATCCTGCCACGGCCTTGCTGTCTGCACATCCGATAACAGAAAGGCTCCCGGTTCTCCCGTTTCCGTGAAAACAAAGGATTCTGCGGAGCTCCACACCCTCTAGTGGAGGTGGGAGCTCGGCACACCGAGATAATCCCAAATCCCACAGCTCAATTCAGGATCCCATTGCCTGACAGCTCCCCAGGCAGGGCTGGGGCACATCTGCAGGGTGTGACAGCCCCGGGGACAGTGCAGGTGTCACTTCTGCACAGCCACCCGCAGCAGGTAAACACCTGCCCACAGTGTTCAGGCACAAAAGGATTAAACAAGAAGAAAGAAAATCAGCTTTGAAAAATAAATTTTATTCACATTCACTATCCAAATAGGCACAACTGCTTTCTATAACCCACAGGAAAGCTGGAGGGGGACTTTTTACAAGAGCATGGAGTGCCAGGATAAGGGGGAATGGCTTCAACAGGCATTCAACAGGGAAATGTTAGATGGGGTATTAAGGAATTAGGGAGGGTGGGGAGGCCCTGGCACAGGGCACCCAGATAAACTGTGGACATATTCAAAGCCAGGTTGGACTGGGCTTGGGGCAACCTGGGATAGTGGAAGGTGTCCCTGCCCATGGCTGGGGGTGGAAGGAGATGGTCTCTATACTCCCAAACCCTTCTATGATTCTGTGATACCCCAAAAAGACCACACAGGAATTACCAAACTGCAAGAGCAGCTCTCACCATCCTGCAGAATCACCTCTTGGTCCAGCCACCTGAAAATAAAAAACCAAGATGTCCAGCCAGGAATGCTAAAGCCAGAGCCCCCATCCTACACACACCTACCTCCCTGGATCAGTGTTAACTGAAGCATCATCCACCCCAGCTCTCCCTAAAATCCTTCCCAAAAGCATCTCTAGCACTTCCAGAGCCACATCACCCATCCCACAGCAACAAGGAACTGGAAAAGCACTTGTTATTTTGGCAGGGAATGTTTGCCAGGAGCCAGGATCACTGTGCTGCCAGGTTCCCAGCACAGGCCCTCCCCTCTCCCTTCCCACACCTGCCAGGGCACACAGCCCTGAGGTGTCCTCAGGTGAACCCCCCTGCAGGAGACAAACCAGACAAGTAAACAAGAGAGCAAAGTACACAACTTCCAACAAAGCCTTACATTTGCTCAAGTGCAGAAACCAACTTATCACTGTTCCCTGCTACCTGGGGAACAAAGTTGCAACTCAAACAGCATCTAGTGATAAATCAAGTACCCAAGTTCTCATTTCCATACTTGACAGAGCACCAGTTGATTTTGCAAAACATTTTCAAAAGAAGACTCAGTACACCTTAAAAACCCCCAATCTAACCCGTTTTCCCTTGGATTAGGGGTGCAGCTGTTGTATGCAGTATCATACATGACCATCAAAATGCTTCATGAATGTTCACACCTGTTACTGCACAGGTGAGGCCCAGCACGGAGCCCACCTGGGAGCTGCTCTCGGGCACGGGTGAGGCTGGCTGGCACCACCCAGCAGCCCTTCCCCAGCCCACAGACCCTGTACCCCTGCCAGGGCGGCCACACGGGGCTCCCACGACTCACCTGCTGCTCCCTCACCTCAGCAAGGGCAGCACCCAGTGCCACCCGTGTCACCATGCGGGGCTGAGCCCTGCCAGGACACCCTGTGACACACAAAGTTCTGGGACACTCACAGCAAAAACAAACCCTGCTCTGGCTGTTGGCCCTGGGGAACCCTCCCCACCACACAGCTCAGCCCTTACACCCCACGGGCCCCACTCTGCTCTCCCACCCTGCTGTGGGCCCAACATCTCCCTGGGGAGCAGCCACACCCCGGAGCTGTCCCTGAACAGCACTCCATCCCTCCTACAGACACCCTACACTGTCCCAAAGCCCCCAGAGACCCCAAATCCTGCAGCCCCCAATGCTCCAGCCCCCCAAACCCTGTTCCCCCAGCCCTCACTGTAGCCCCCCACATGAACCCCAGGCCCTCACTACCCAATATCCCCCCTTCACCCCCAAAACTCCCCACAGCTGCCTCCCCCAGCCCACCACAGAACCCCACAGCCTGTCCCCCAGGCCCTCACTACCCCCCTTCGCTGCATCCCAAGCCCCCCAAACCGTTTGCCCCGGCCTCCTCACGTTCACCCCTGCCTCCCACACCGTCCTCCAGCCCCATGCAGCACCCCCTGCAACCCTACGCCCCTCCCCCCGTACCTCAATACCCGCCATTCTGATCCCAAACCCCCTCTGCACCCCCAAATCCAGCTGCACCCCGACCTCCATTCCCTGCACTCCAGTACCTCGTTTCCCACCCACTCTGCACTCCTTCAGCACCCCAAACCCCGAGTCCCCCAATGTCCCCCACTTCCCACACCGCCCCCAGCCCCTGTTTACCCGCAGCCACCATTACCGCCCCTCCTGCACCCCACACTGTGCCCCCGACCCTCATTACCCCCAGTGCTCCAGACCCTCCTACTTCATCTCCCCCAGCCCGCTCCCCGCACCCCACACCCCGCTCTCAGCTCCCATCCAGCCCCCCATGTCCCCGACCCTCCCTCCTGCACACCCCGTGCCCGCCATGGCCCCCGGCCTTCCCTCAGCACCCCGTGCCCGCCATGGCCTCAGACCCTCCCTCAGCACCCCGTGCTCGCCATGATCCCGACTCTCCCTCCTGCACCTCCCGTGCCGGCCATGGCTCCGGCCTTCCCTCAGCGCCCCCGTGCCCGCCATGGCCCCCGGCCTTCCCTCAGCACCCCGTGCCCGCCATGGCCTCCGGCCTTCCCTCAGCGTCCCTCTGCTCGCCATGATCCCGACTCTCCCTCCTGCACCTCCCGTGCCCGCCATGGCCTCCGGCCTTCCCTCAGCGCCCCCGTGCCCGCCATGGCCCCCGGCCTTCCCTCAGCACCCCGTGCCCGCCATGGTCCCGACTCTCCCTCCTACAACCCCCCGTGACCGCCATGGTCCCGACTCTCCCTCCTACAACCCCCCGTGCCCGCCATGGTCCCGACTCTCCCTCCTATAACCCCCCCGTGCCCGCCATGATCCCGACTCTCCCTCCTACAACCCCCCGTGCCCGCCATGATCCCGACTCTCCCTCCTACAACCCCCCGTGCCCGCCATGGTCCCGACTCTCCCTCCTACAACACCCCGTGCCCGCCATGGTCCCGACTCTCCCTCCTACAACACCCCGTGCCCGCCATGATCCCGACTCTCCCTCAGGGCCCCCGTGCCCGCCATAGCCCCCGGCCTTCCCTCAGCCCCACGCGGCCGGAAGCGCGGCCGGAAGGGCACCGAGAGCAGCCGCGGGCCAGAGCGCCGCGTGGGGCACGGCCCGCCAGGGACAGCGCCCTCGTGCGGCACGAGCTGGGACTGCAGCGGCGGCCGGGACCCGCCCGGAGCGGAGCCGGGAACGGGAGGGGAGCGAGAGGGGAAGGGCCGGGAGCGGAGCCCGGGAACGGGAGGGGAACGGAGCCGGGAACGGGAGGGGAACGGAGCCTGGGAATGGGATGGGAACGGAACCCAGCTCTGTGGCCTCGGGGCCGGCAGAGAACGGGACCCTGCGCAGCTCGGAACGGCCAGACCGGGCAGGGTTTGGCTTTGGAGCTGCTGGTGAGAAGGGAGTCACGGAGATGTTCCAGGGCCTGGAGTCACAGAGATGCTCCAGGGCCTGGAGCCACAGAGATACTCCAGGGGCTGGAGTCACGGAGATGCTCCAGGGGCTGGAGACACAGAGATGCTCCAGGGGCTGGAGACACGGAGATGCTCCAGGGGCTGGAGACATGGAGATGCTCCAGGGGCTGGAGCCACAGAGATGCTCCAAGGGCTGGAGTTACAGAGATGCTCCAGGGGCTGGAGACATGGAGATGCTCCAGGGGCTGGAGACATGGAGATGCTCCAGGGGCTGGAGACATGGAGATGCTCCAGGGGCTGGAGTTACAGAGATGCTCCAGGGCCTGGAGCCACAGAGATGCTCCAAGGGCTGGAGACATGGAGATGCTCCAGGGGCTGGAGCCACAGAGATGCTCCAAGGGCTGGAGTTACAGAGATGCTCCAGGGGCTGGAGACACAGAGATGCTCCAGGGGCTGGAGTCAAGGAGATGCTCCAAGGGCTGGAGTTACAGAGATGCTCCAAGGGCTGGAGTTACAGAGATGCTCCAAGGGCTGGAGACACAGAGATGCTCCAAGGGCTGGAGTTACAGAGATGCTCCAAGGGCTGGAGACACAGAGATGCTCCAGGGGCTGGAGACACGGAGATGCTCCAGGGGCTGGAGTTACAGAGATGCTCCAAGGGCTGGAGACACGGAGATGCTCCAGGGGCTGGAGTCAAGGAGATGCTCCAAGGGCTGGAGACACAGAGATGCTCCAAGGGCTGGAGACACAGAGATGCTCCAGGGGCTGGAGACACGGAGATGCTCCAAGGGCTGGAGTTACAGAGATGCTCCAGGGGCTGGAGCCACAGAGGTGCTCCAAGGGCTGGAATTACAGAGATGCTCCAGGGGCTGGAGCCACAGAGGTGCTCCAAGGGCTGGAGTTACAGAGATGCTCCAGGGGCTGGAGACACGGAGATGCTCCAAGGGCTGGAGTTACAGAGATGCTCCAGGGGCTGAAGACACAGAGATGCTCCAGGGGCTGGAGACACGGAGATGCTCCAGGGGCTGGAGACACGGAGATGCTCCAAGGGCTGGAGTTACAGAGATGCTCCAAGGGCTGGAGACACGGAGATGCTCCAGGGGCTGGAGTCAAGGAGATGCTCCAAGGGCTGGAGTTACAGAGATGCTCCAAGGGCTGCAGACACGGAGATGCTCCAGGGGCTGGAGACACGGAGATGCTCCAGGGGCTGGAGTCAAGGAGATGCTCCAAGGGCTGGAGACACGGAGATGCTCCAGGGGCTGGAGACACGGAGATGCTCCAAGGGCTGGAGTCAAGGAGATGCTCCAAGGGCTGGAGCCCCTCTGCTCTGGAGCCGGGCTGGCAGAGCTGGGGGTGCTCACCTGAAGAAGAGAAGGCTCCAGGAAAGCTCAGAGCCCCTTCCAGGGCCTGAAGGTGGCTTATGAAAAGATGGAGAGTGACTTTTTATACAGGCAGATAGTGATAGGACAGGACAGAATAGTTTTACACTAAAAGACTGAGGAAGAAGTTCCTCCCTGGGAGAGTGCTGGCGCAGGGTGCCCAGAGAAGCTGTGGCTGCCCCATCCCTGGAAGTGCCCAGGGCCAGGTTGTCCCACCTGGGACAGTGAAGGGTGTCCCTGCCCATGGCAGGATGGAATGAGATGAGCTTTTAGATCCTTTTCAACCCAAATCATTCCATGATTCCACTTTTATTATCTCCCCCCCACCAAGGCAAAATCTCTGCACAGAGAGTTCAGAGCCTGTTCTTGGCTGGAGCTGAAACCACAGGGCAGTTAATACACAGTAAATCACTATTTTGATTTAATATTCTGCTGATGGTTCTCAAGGCTGCCTGTTTATGTTGAATTGTGCTTCACTTTCAGTGACTCTGACAGCCCCACTCCTGGCTGAGAGAGGCTTTCAGCACTAATACAGGTATCTCTCAAGAAATTTAATCACAATTTTCCCTCCAAGACAGTTTGGTATAAACGGCCTGGGAGCAGAAAACCACTCCAACACACAAGCAATAACGTGCTCCCTGATGGCTCATTAAAAATGAAGCAGTGTTTAGTTTTATTTCTGCAGTAACACATTTTAGCAGACCTCTTATAAAATATACATACAGGTCCAAGCTGTGCAAAACCTGGATGGGAGGAGCAGCTGGGAAAACCAAGCATGACACCACCAGCAAACAAAAACTCTTTGTTTTTTTTTTTTTCCCATTAAAGGTTAGTGTGGCCTCTGGGTGCTGGCACATCCCCACAGGGACTGAGTGACACAGGGACAGGTTTGTGCCACCAGCCCAGCCCCGTGCTGAGCAGGTAATCCCACACTCAGATTCCCCTGGAGTGGGTGCCTGCACTGCTCAGAGCTTGCTCTGAATACTGAACTCTTCATTTCCTCGTGATTCTCCTTCTGCCCTTGTAAATACACAGCAGGAGTGTTCTACAAATACACAGGAACATCTTCCCAGTCCCTGTGAAAGCAGAGGGCACGATCCCTGCTTTGCACAAAGAATTGTGATGCAGGGGGATGAATGAAAACACAAATACCCACAGATCTGAGGAGCTGACTCTGCAAAAGCTGCTTTTGTGCTTCTCAGAGTACAAAGCCCTTCCCTGCTGCCCCTTGACCAGCCCAGGGATCTCCCCTCTCCCAACACAGCCCTGCTTTTCATTCATTGCTGGTTTAATGCTGAACTCACAATGCTCAGTGTTCCTTTTTTCCTTACAGATTTGTAGAATCTTTGAGGTTGGAAAAGACCTCCAAGATCATCAAATCCAACTGTGACTGCAGTGAAATCCTTTAGGGGTGCCAGGTACCCAGAGCACAGTGGGAGAGCCCTGGTGATGCCTCAGGTTTTGGCTTTTCTATTTTTCAGATTCTGTGCTGCTTTAGTGTGTGGGTCTGGGCTTCACATCAGGGGATGCTGAGCTCTGTGCACAGAACAGGGAGACAAAACAATTCCTGCTCCAGCTGGGGACCAAGGACAAATGATCCAAATCTCAGCCCAAGAGTACAAACACCGTGGGCTGGAGAGAGAAAAACAAGCAGGGTGGGATTGCATGGGCTAAAGCTGGAATTGGACAATGAACTGCAAGGTGCAAATGGAGCAGAACTGATCCCAGTGAGAGACCCCGTGCCCGGCCGTGCATTTTGGGACCATTTTGGTTCATCTTGGGTGCAGCCCTGGCTGGGCTCTTGTGCTGCCCAAGGTGGATCCATTGAGGCCTTTTCCTAAACCCCTGCTTTATTCTTTAACTCTGCCCAGCCTCTGTTCTAGGCCAGCCTTGAGGCATCACTGGAGCCAAACGTGCAGTGGTTGATGGCCCAGCCAGGCTGTGCTGGCTCCCCAGGCACACTCTGAGCCCTCCCAGCCTTGTTTGCCACCAGCCTGGCAGGGAGGTGCAGGGACAATCCCAGCACCCCACTGTGGGCACGGACAGCCACGCATTCCCTCCCTGGCCCAGGGCAGGTGTGTGCAGAATAAAAACCTTTCACACCCTTCCACGAGTTCTATTTGTGAAGGTAAAAGCATTTCACACCAGTTGCTGCAAACCCTGCATCCTGCTTGTGAAAAATGCCAGTCACTTGTTTTTAATATTTTAAATGTTTAATTGTAATAAAATGGTTATAAAAATAGTAATACAATTAGAGTAATAATAATTTGGACAATTTGGATTAGGACAACACAAGACAATAAAAACAAAGAGTTACAGACAGTCCAGCTCCCTCTTTCCAGGCAAAATAAACCCGAAAAAGGACAGTTAACAGAGGATTAACCCTTAAAAGCAATAACCTGTTGCATATTCATACATCTCATACATGATGCATAAATTCCATTCAAACACAGGATTGTGTCTGGGCTGTGTCAGCTTCTTCCTCTGAATCCTGACAGCTCTTCAGGGCTGAGTGAGGCAAGAAGAAGTTAATTTCTTCTGATAATAGAGCAATAAATTCTCTTTCTCTGAAAGATTTAGGTGTCCTTTGGCTGCTATCTCAGTGTGAGTCCTCTTTTTAAAAAAAGTATCCTACATAGCATAGTTTCTATTTTATCATTATGTTATAACCTAAAACTACATTTAACACACTATTTAAGAAAATTAATACAGCATAACTTTCTAACATAATACATATAATATTCATTTTAATATTTGTGAAAAGCCAATCACAAAATACACATTTTTCACACTGCTGATCCCCCTGTGCCCCCCTCACACTCAGTCCTTTGCCTCCAGGGGAGCCAGGGGCTGGCCAGCTCACACCCTGCAGGGTTCCATCCCTCCTGGGTGCAATCCTGCCCAGCTCTGGCTGGCTGCAAACTCTGTGAATCTCATTTGTGCAGCCCAGCTCGGGCTGCCTGGCTGATGGCAGGGACACTGCTGAAAACAAACATTCTTTCTTTCCCTTCTGATAAAAGAAAACATTACCTCTCCGAGATTTACACAGCAGATCAAGCATAAACCTGAATTATCTCCCTCTCTTTCTCCAGGGAGCAGATAATGGGGGGATGTCTCCATCCCTCTGCTTTGTTCCTCATCACCCAGCTTGGCAGCATTTTGGTTGCTATTAAACCACACTCACACCCCTTGACATTTAAAGGGCTGTTGTTTGATTGCTGTCACAGTCCTGTACGTGGATCCTTCAACCAGTTCCCTCCTCCTCTTCCCACCCATGATGGATTTTCTGGTTTACTCCACAGTAATTTGCTTTCCTCATGCTGTGCTCCAGCAGAATGCTTTCACTGTCAGACGTGGGGTTTGTGCCACATCACACCCGAGCAGCTCTGGGCACATTGGAGCTGCCCTTTCCTGCTTTCAGGAAAACTGAACAGCACATGGGTCTGGGAGCCTGGACCTGCTGGGGTTGGATCCTGCTGCCTTTGGAGTCGCTGCTGTGGTGTAGGATGTGTCAGAAAACAGATATTCCTGTCTATAGTATCTGCAGGCAGCCCAGTGAGGGGAGAGAATGATGAGGAGGATTTCATTGATATTAGAAGGGTAATTAATTATTTTATTATACTATATTATTTTATACTATATTATATTATGTTGCATTTAAATTGAATTTGTTAAGTATTTAATTTTGCATATAACTGTATAGAATTTTTTGACTGTGAGTTGACAGTTTTGATATACACACATGCTTGGCCCTGATAGGCCAAGGAAACAAAACACTGTTATTTTGGGTAAACAGTTTCTATATTGTATTCTACTTTGGCATAACACAGGTACAGCAACTAAGATAAGAATTGTTTTTTCTTTCTCTGAGGTTCAGAGAATGTGAAATTTAGAAATATTTTTGGGAAGAATTGTGTCTTGCTTTTCTCTGTGAAGAGAAATGTGCCTACAGGGGTCACTGGCTTCCATGTGGGGGATCCATTGCCCCCATGTGGAATATTCTATGGGATGAGGGGACACAGGTTTCAGGGTGAGCAGCACCTGGTGCCTGAGGGGGGTGTCAGGAAAATTAATCCACAAACACCAGAGGTTTATGTCCAAAAAGGAGACAGAGGAGTCCTTTTACTTTATTTGAATAAAGGGAGAGGCCATGGGGCATTCCCCTGGGGTCTCTCACATTTTTGGAGGATGCAGCCTCCCTTGATATCCCAATTTCCCACATTTCCCTTCTCTCTTTCCCCACTGGCTGAGGTACAAATTCAGACTTCCTGGAATGCCTGATACCAGAGATTCCCCTCTAATGTATAACCCTCTCTTTTAATTTTTAATTCTTATGGAATTTATGGGTTTTCCCCATTGTTTCTTTCATCTTTCAATATCCAATTTCATTTCTCAGTAAACCTTTGTTTGTAAAGGCCAATATCTTTTTTCATTCATCAATCAGTTAAATCCTTCCCATTGTTTCTTTTATCTCTCTTTAAGTGCTGGTTTTAGGCTCCAATACAGAAAGGATACTTACAGAATGCTAAAAAGATAATAATGAAAACTTGTGACCCTCTCCAGAGTCCTGACACAGCTTGGCCAGTAAGTCAAAACAACTCACATGAAACCAATGAAACAATCACCTGTGGGTAAACAATCTCCAAACACATTCCAAAGGAGCAAAACACAGGAAAAGCAAATCAGATAATTATTGTTTTCCTTTTTCTCTGAGGCTTCTCAGCTTCCCAGGAGAAAAATCCTGGGTGAAAGGATTTTTCCAGAGAATGTGAATGCCACAGTGCTCTGTCAGAATACTTCACATGAGACTCCATTTTCTTCATGGTGGAAAAGCCCATTTTTTATTCACATAACTCCTTTTTATACAGTTTTACAGACCTTGTGCGGGACTCCAGCTGGTCAGGAGCTTTCTTGCCAATTACTTTATTGGTGACTAAAAGGTATTTTACATGTCTGTCAAGTCTCTGTATTTTTAAATTTTTTACATATTTTCTTCCCTGCTTCTCATGGGATAGATTTAATGTTTATGCATGTGCTAGTTGTTTTTCTCCCAGAAATAGATTGTTATGTTAACAAACTGTTCACACCAGGATTGCTTTCACATGGGCACTTGCAAAGTGCTAGCTTGACAAGGCCAGCCATGGATATAACAGAGCAGGCCTGATTTTATGAGGCCTTTTTCTTACAATTTTCCCACTTTACTGCAGTTTTCCCCCTTTACTGCAACTGTGGCTCTCCTCACACCAGCTGTACCAGGTGTGATTCATCCTCTCCACCGCCAGCAGCAGGCACTGTGTCATGGAGCTGGACAAAATCCTCAGGGACAGAACAATGTGCCCACCCTGAGCTGCTCTCTGCTGTCAGGCACATGAATTAACACCTGCACAGCATCCTCAGGCCTCTCCAGGGAGCTGGAACCCCCCCAGAGTGGGCAGGAGGGTCCCCCCAAACCAGCACACCTGCAAGGGTGGCACTGTCCATGCCACAGGGTGCTGGGCTCTCTAGATGACATTTCCTGGCTCTGTCCCTGCCTGCAGGATGGCACTCAGCACCAGCTGCTCCTCCCATGTCACCTGTTCTTGGGATTTCTGCTGGTTAGAGTGATTTTGAGATATGTACAAGTCTTTTTTCTTAGCTTGGCAGCTGAAGAAGGAGCCAGGACTCTTTTGTTTTCATTTTCAAGGTTGTTTATTATTTCTTACCTATAACATTCTTTCTTTGGCTTGCTGAGGTCTGTTCAGCAGGACAGACAGAGGCACACTGACCACCCTTGGAGGCAGTGTTGTCTTTTATACTAAAAACTACGTGTACATTATTTACAATAACTTCTTAATACTTATCACTTATGTTAGACAGTGAGTTTATACTTTTAACCAATCTAAAAGTGTCATTACAGCAGAAGATGGAGGCTAAGAAGAAGAAGAAGAAGGAGAAAGACATGCTGAGATTCTTCTATCTTGCTTCTTGAACCTCTATTCTAAAAACTTCAAAATTCTACATTTTCACTTTGTGATAAATTCACTATCATTCTACTTAAACTTTCGTGGCTTGCAGATCTTTGTATAAGCTTGGTAATTTTTTCTATGGGTCAAAACCAAAGGCACAGGGGTCTTGGGCTCTGTGCCAAGGTCTCTGAGCTCCTTGTCAGGCTCTCAAGTCTTCTAGGGCAGTCAGAGGAATTCTGACAACCTGTGGGATGGGGACAGCTCTGGGCTGGCAGTGAGGGGTTCAGTGTCCCTGCATTTTGGGTAAATATCCAATTGCAGCCACAGGGAGAAGGCTGGGCACTGCAGAGGTGACTCAAGAACACAATCTCTTTTAGTCTGTGCTCAGGCAGCCACACTCTAAAACACTCCAAAGCACTTGGGAGCATCCTGTAGCCTTCAGAGGGAGGCCAAGGTGTTAAAAATAGGTTAGAAACTGTTGTAAAATGGTTCATAATTGTTAAGCATGTACTGTTAGTTTGGTTGTTATATTGTAAAAGGGGTTAAAAGGGCAGTTATAAGAAATTACACCTCAGTCAAGTGCAGCACCCCCAAGCAAAATGAGCCAGCCTGGACAGAACTGGAATGGCCAATCAAGGCCTTAAACCTTCATGCAAAGGAAGGATCCAAACAGAAACCAATCCAGAGGGACAAAGAACAGGATAAAAAGGGGGATCTGACCCAGGGAAGCTGTGCCCTTCCCCTGGAGCATCGGGGCCATCGCTGCTGAGCAGCCCCAGCGCCCGCGCTGCTCCATCCTTGAGGGAACGCTCCTGCCCGGCCCGGGCCCCCTTGCTTTGGGCCTTTCTTTTTATTATAATAAATGCTGAAATCACTTTAGTACCCCTTGCTTTGGGCCTTTCTTTTTATTATAATAAATGCTGAAATCACTTTAGGACAGGGAGCCTGCTCTCGTTTTTATCAGCAGCACAGCCAGAGCTCTGGCTGAAATAATCTGCTGAAATTATCTAAGGAAATGCCTCTGTGTTGTATCCTGGGGATTCAGCTCTGCTCTGACACCCTCTTGTTCCACCAAACCCACATCCCTAAAGGTCCCAAAGCCCCAGCCAGGCATTGGTACCACTCACAGAGCCCCCACACCCCCAGCTGCCTCCCCAGCACCCCAAAAATCTGCTCAACGGGGCCACGGATGCGCAGGAGACGCTTCCAACACAGACGTCAAGGATGAGTTGGTGCCCTTTGCAATCTCCTTCTGCTGCATTCCTACAGAGTGTGGCCAATTTGCATAATAAACACGAGCTATAAATGTCAAAATCGGCCACATCCATGTCTTATTTTCAGTTCAGACTCTGATTGCATCTTTTTGACTCTAACTTGCCTTTGCAAATAGCTGGAGCCTGGCACTCTGTGGCTGCTGCTTTCCTGGATCCGTGGGGCTGGGCTGCAGAGCCCCACATCCAACGTCCTCAGGGCCACCCCAGAGCTCCTGCCTTCCCTGCAGATGCAATTTGATGGCTCTGTCCCTGCTGCCTGGCAAGAGTGGGCCCAGGGAGGAGAGGAAAGTGTTGGGCCAGGAGGCAGAGCTGGATAGAAGCCTGGGGAGGTGGAGGGGCTCCTCTGCATGCTGTTAGGAAAATTAATCCACAAACACCAGAGCTTTATGTCCAAAAAGGAGACAGAGGAGTCATTTTTGGCTTTATCTGAATAAAGGGAGAGGCCATGGGGCATTCCCCTGGGGTCTCTCACATTTTTGGAGGACACAATCTCCTTTTTATCCCAATTTCCTGGCTGCATTCCCCTTCTCTCTTCTCCATTGGCTGAGGTACTTGAGAGGTACAGACTACCTGAAACACCTGATACTTAAGATTCCCCTCTAATGTATAACCCTCCCTTTTCATTTTTAATTCTTATGGAATTTAGGGGGTTTTCTTCCCCATTCTTTCATCTTTCAATGCCTAATTTCATTTATCAGCAAACGCAAAGTTTAATTGTAATGGCAAATATCTTTTTCCATTCATCCATCAATGGAATCCTTCCCATTGTTTTTTTTTTTTTTTATCTCCCAGTGCTGGTTTTATGTACCAGCAGACCCACAGGTTGTTTGTAAAGACAAATCTGCTATTCCTCTCAACGCCAAGAGGGAAACTGAGGCAGAACCAGGCAGGGATCTGGCTCTCCATGGCAGATCCACGCTGCAGATCAGGATCCCCAGTGCCACCATTGTCTCACCTTGCTCTGCACCATGTCCAGTGCCACAAGAATGGGAACATGTGGATTTTCCAAAATTGTGTTTTTGCAGGTGCAGGGTGAGGAGAGACGGCTTCAAACCCTGGCACCTTCCAGACTTATCCGCGCACTCCTCTCCTGCTGAGCTGAGGACAAACCCCACACAAATCCCAAACATAAACCCACCTGCTGCTCTCCCTGAGGGCCCCACTGTGGGCCAGCATCCCTTGGCTCGTTTGAGCCTTGTCCCTAAACATTTCCAGATCCCTACAGCACCGCTCCTCATTCCGCTCTTCAAATGCAAATGAGGATTTGTAGGAAGCCATTTGATTCACGGGTTCATCCTTTATTTTGGCAGATAGCATCAGTTAAACGCCTGCTTATTTCTGCTTTCTGAGAACAATATAAACCACTTAAGTACACATGCAAGACAGACTGAGCCCGAAGTGCTTATGAGCTGTTTGATTTACCGAGGTGTCTTTATCTTTGCCGAGTATCTCGCAAAGTCATTTATTATTTAGCAGTAAATTAAAGTAGAGGGTCTGTGATTTTCAACAACAGAAATTAATATCCCAGCACTCCTTTGTACCATATATATCTATAATTTACAGCACTGGAACAGGCCAGACAGAGCTGCAAGACCATCAGTTTCCTTTCTCCCTTGTTACCTGCTGATCACTGCTGCATAGCAGGAATAAAAAATGGACTGGCAGGAGAGACACTCCAACAGGAAAGGGTAATTTTAAATTAAAAGTCCAGGTTTTGTGATTCTCAAGAGGCCCCCTTTGCTTCCCACTGCCCTCCTGCACACATCACTTATGGCTAATAAAGTGAACAGGCAGCAATCTGGCCTTGAGACAGCTGAGTTGTAACCTCACTGGTTCTATGCTTGGTGAATAATAATAATAATAATAATAATAATAATAATAATAATAATAATAATAATAATAATAATAATAATTATTATTATTATTATTATTACTACTACTACTACTACTACTACACCTGCAAGCCTTGGAAACACACGCTGTTGAATTCTTTGCCCACTTGTCCACAGAGAAGGGGTGGCCAGGGGTGGTACAGAATCAGAATTCCAGAATAGTCAGGGCTGGAAGGGCCCTCTGGAGATCAACCCTGCTGCCAGGGCAGGGTCACCTGGAGCAGGGGACATGGAAACACCCCCAGGTGGGTTTGGAATGTCCCCAGAATGTGACTTTAGGAAAAAGAACACATGCCTGGAGCTCCAACCCCTTCCTTTGGGTCTGTGCCAGCTCACCATCAGCAGCCTGGTGCCAGGTTCAAGAGCAATATCATGGCCAGAAAGTTTTATGGGCTGTGTTGGGCTCTGGCTGACACAAAGCAGCCAATAATTTATAGCAATCTCATGTACTACAAAGGCAAAACATGTCCCTCTTGGATGGAGCTCTGCAAGCCTGAGGGATAAATCAGCTCCAGCAGGGAGCGAAGATGAGAAAAGCAGAATAAAAGACCCAAAATGTTCTACTTGGACAGTTTGGAAGGAGGAGAGAGAAGGGGCCCTGCAAATGCCCCCCTGGTGTGGGGTGTGTGGGCTGTGCCGTGGTTTCTAAACCTGCCTGGACCTCCAGCATCTCCTTCCATCACCTTTTGTCCATGCCCACATGAGGACCTTGTCCTCTTGGAGCCCACCTGGGCTGCAGGATGAGGAGGTTTTGTCCCCCAGAGCAGTGGAGGGGCCAGGGGCTGCACCCCAGGAGCCATCAGGGGGTGTCAGAGGTGCACTCAGCAGCCACTCCTTATTCCTTATTCTTTATTCCTTATTCATTATTCTTTATTCCTTATTCCTTATTCTTTATTCCTTATTCCTTATTCCTTATTCCTTATTCTTTATTCCTTATTCCTTATTCCTTATTCCCTATTCATTATTCCTTATTCCTTATTCCTCCCTGGAGAGGAGGCATGGCCACAACACTGCCTCAGGCCTGGCACAGGGTTTGTGCTGTTGGCCAACAAATCCATCCTCTGGAATAATCCCAGGACACTCAGCTCTACCTGAGATGCTGCCAGGAGGAGCAGCACCCATGGGTGCTTTCTCCAAGCACCACCTCAGCCCAACAGAGCAGCACAACCCAACCTCCCAGCACCTCCAGAGGGGTTTCCCTGCACCAGGGACCAGAGTTCCTCACACCAGGACAGTGCCACTCTTGCCACAAGGACCAGGCTCCCTGGCCTGCTGATCCCTCTTCCCACCCTGTCTCAGGCTGAAAGCTGGAGCTGGGTGTGTGTGTTCTGTTCCCATCTGTCAGAGCTGGGGCAGTTCTCTGCTGTCCATGGGGCAGTTTTTTCTTTATCTCTCCCCCAGCCAACCCTCCCTCCAGGAGATCTCTGCTGTCCATGGCCACTGAGTGTCCCTGCAGGGCTGATCCAATTCCATCATCCCATGGGGAGATGCTGCGCCCAGGGGAGAAGCCAAGCATTCCTACCTGGATCCAATCTGAGGTGCTGGCACAGCACAGCAGCCTTTGCCCAGTGCATTGCCAGAGGAGCAGCTTCTGCTGCCCTGCATGGCCAGAGGGAGCCCAGGCCCATCTCCAGCAGCCCTGGAGCTGCAGAGGAAAACTCCCCCCTTGTGCAGGATCCCTGCTCCAGCAGAGCCACAGCTGGCACTGCAGGAGGGCTGAGCCCCCATGGGATGGGGCTGTGCCACCCCCTGACACACAGGGGGCAGGGCCTGCTCTCACTCTGGCAGGGGTTTGGTTTCTTTTCTGTACTATTGCATTTGTATTTTTAAATTTTCCTAGTACAGAGCTGTTATTCCTATTCCCATATCTTTGCCTGAGAGCCCCTTAATTTCAAAATTATAATAATTCAGAGGGAGGGGGTTTGCATTTTCCATTTTAAAGGAGGCTCCTGCCTTCCCTAGCAGACACCTGGCTGTTCAAACCAAAACAAGCACACTTGCTCACCACGGTCTCACAGGCTGGATTGCTCCCAAATTATACATGTGCCCTTCAATTTCTCAGCTAAATTAAGAGAGTTGTTTTTCTTGCAGCCAACCAGATAAGAACATGGAAAGACATCAGGAAACTCAGCCTGTAACAAGTCACACTTTTCCTCTCTCTTCTCCTCAATGTAGAGAAATTTCCAAGGAGAAACCATGGCAGAGTTATTTGTCTTTGTTTTTGGGAAGAAAAGCAAGTTGATTAAAAGCAAACAAAAAGCAAGAGCTGTGGAGTCCCAGAGGCTCCCTTGCAGGAGTTCCAAGGGAAAAAAAGGAATAAAAAACTGGAAACATTAGAGCAAGACATTTAAGCTTTGAAGACCACAACAGTTATGGATGAATTAAACCAGACAGTAATTAGCACTGAAAGCTACAATACCTGAGGAGATGGGGAAAATTGGTTTCTTCATGCTCATCAAGCCCTTCCAGGGATGCTCCTGCCAGGATGGGTTTAGGGCCAGGCTCTGTGTTGTCCCTGGCAGTGTCTGCACATGGTGGCTGGGCTGGGACAAGGGTTCTCATCAGGAGAAACACTGCTGCCTCCTGGTTTGGGATTGCAGCTGCCAGGAAAGTTAACCCAGAAACACCTGAGCTTTATGTCCAAAAAAGAGACAGAGGAGTCCTTTTTGGCTTTATTTGAATAAAGGGAGAGGCCATGGGGCATTCCCCTGGGATCTCTTGAATTTTTGGAGGACGCAGCCTCCTTTTTATCCCAATTTTCCGGCCACATTTCCCTTCTCTCTTTCCCCCTTGGCTGAGGTACTTGAGAGGTTCAGACTTCCCAAAACACCTGATACCAGAGATACCCCTCTAATGTATAACCGTCCCTTTTAATTTTTAATTATTACAGAATTTAGGGGTTTTCTTCCCCATTGTTTCTTTCATTTTTCAATGTTTAATTTCATTTATCAGCAAACCTAAAGTTTATTTGTAAAAGCAAATGTCTTTTTCCATTCATCAATCAGTGGAATCCTTCCCATTGTCTCTTTTACCTCTCAGTGTTGGTTTTATCTACCAGCAGACCCACAGCTGGTTTGTAAAGACAAATCCACCATTCCTCACAAGCCCACTCTGGGAGCCCTGCCCAGAGCAGGGATGGGACAGCAGCCTCTCTGCTCCCCCAGGAACTGTGCTAATCCCTGGGATGATGCCACTTGGAGCTGCAGATAAGGAGGGAGCACAAAACTCCTCCAGGAGCCTTGGGAGGCACCTGAAGTTTATCTGCTTGGTGTCTGCTGGCTGGAGATTACCGGCTTTTATTTCCTTCTTTCCAGTGGCAAGAGAAAAAAAAAAAAAAGCAGTAAACAGGAAAAAAGCCCATCCTGCATGCAAAGCATGATCCTCAAATAAATACCACAGCTATGTTATCCCATTAAAAAAGCATTTAGCTTTGAGCTTTGCACACCAGGAGCTCTGGCTGTGGAGAGGAGGGGGATTGGTGCCTGCCAGCTGCTCCTGCCTCTTGGCAAACCATTTCCTCCTGGGGCAGGAATTATTTAACAGAGCCACTCGACTACAGACCTGCCCAGGAGTTAATTTACTTGGAAAACCAATAAATTCGGTTAGGTACTTCTGTAGATCAGGAGTCCTGAGCAGGGATGGGATCCAGCTCTCCAAGAGTTCCACCTTTCCTTTATTAATAATCCTGTCGGGCTCCCCTTGCTCTGCCCATCCTGCCTGGAGCTCTTGAGCTGCAAATTCCTCTGCTGGTTCTGCATGGCTGGAAATGGATTTGTAGAGAGTTCTCAGGGCCTGACAGAAGGCCCACATAGTATTCATCTGTATGCAAACTTGGAGATAAGAAATGCTGACTTAGAAATGCCATGGAATAGGACAGACATTGCTGGGAGAGAAATGGAGCTAGAAACAAGTTTCAAAGGATGGCCTTGCCAAAAAACACTAGATATTTTGGAGAAATTAGAGCTATGAAAGGTGCACTGTAGTAGGGCCCACAAAGAATAATTTTAGATTATTTACTTTAAGGCATTTACAGCATGGTGTGGCAAAACCTGAATGTTTTTGAAGCATGATGTGGCAAAACCAGCATGGTGTGGCTAAGAAACACTTAGAGTGAAGTGTAATTAGGAAATAGTTTGCTTCTGATTGTGATGGTGTGAATGATAACATTTTTATTGTCTCACCCTTCAAACGAGACTGAAAATGGAATAAAAGTTTTTAAAACACCTCTCAGTTACCCCATCTCTGGGTCAGGAAAAGGGTATTGTCCTACAGCTGTGGAGCTGGGAATGGAACTCTTGAGCTGCAAATTCCTCTCCTGGCTCTGCAGAAAAGGGATGGCTGGCCCATTGTGCTCTGATGGTCCAAGGGCAGCGAATCACCCAGCCTCCAGCAGATGAATGGGAAGGAAACGCTTCACAACACCGGGGCAGAGATAAGGATGCTCGGTGAGAAGAAAAAAAACAGGGAGATCTCTATCAAATAATGTGCTCCTGTGTGATTCTCACAGTGGGGAGGCTGGGCTGGGCTCCCCGGCACTCTGGGAGGGAAATTCAGGACGGTGGAGATTGCACAAAGCATAAAATTCTGTTCGCACTGTTGCAACAGAGTTAATCGAGCTGTATATTTTTGTTTTGGAGGAGGAGGTGGTAAAATGAGGCAGCAAGGGCCAGCTCCAGCCCCTCCACCCGTGTGGGTGCTGAGGGTGGGTGGCACTGGGGGCTGCACCAGCTCAGGTTTGACAAACCGGGTTTGCAGGGACTGAAAACAGGATGTCTGTCCTTGGGGGGGTGACAAGACCAGGGGATGTGTCACCCACCTCCATGGAGAGAAACCACCTCTGTGGAGCCCCTCTGCCCTCAACATCCCCAACTCCTCACAGGTCCCTCTCCTGCTACCTCTTCTTTACTTTTTTTTTACCCCCCCTCCCATTTTACAGCTTTTATCTCGATTCCAGCTGATCACAGCTGACCAATCCTGCCAAAACTTTCTTTCCTTTAGATGGGAAGGATGTGAGACACCCTCATGAGTGGTGCCTCCAGCAGCACATTTCAGTCCCTGCCTCAGTGCTCACACTGCTGAGAAGCTGGGAAAGGGCATGGGAGAGATGCTGCTCACTTCCAAAAATGTAAATGGTTTATTAAAACCTTATCAAAAATACAACAGAAGACTGAATAGAGAAAATATTACGGGAGCAGATGATTTTCCCCATCATGTGCTCATCCACACAATGGAGGTTTTGCCTTTTAACCTTTTTGCCCCTCCCAAAGTTCTGTCCATCAACTCCTTCTTCACTGTCCAGTGGTGGAGTTTTACTTCCTTAAATCTTTTTTGGAGGTCAGGTGCTGCCATAGTGACAAGCTGACCCTCCCAAATGTCCCAAACCCAGGCCACCCCATGATAACAACACAAGGGGGGGGTAAAACACAACTATAAATCTATAAAACTTCTCCTAACACATGATATTTGCCTTTTAATTGTGAGAGTCAACCATCCCATTACTCATCCATCACAGGAGAACTGCAGCCAGCAAGGGCTTGCTGTGGTATTTAAAAAGCTCTGGACCAAGCATTTTCATCCTGAACCACAAATTTGAAAAGCCTTTTCACCCTGGAATATTTAAGCCTCCTGCTGAGTGCCTCAGATTAGCAAACAGAGGGAGTTTGAGGATTTTCCTCCCATCATTTTGAGGCTTCTCCTGCCATCATTTCCCCCAAATCTTATGAGAAGGGGACAGAATCAGGCAGGTACAGGGCTCAAAGCCATGCACCCCTCCCTGTTCCATGTCCCCATCTCCAGAGCCGAGAAAGGCTGAGCCCTCCTGGCAGCTTCAGCTCTGAGCAACCCCAGGGCCACTAGGTGTCAGTGGAGACTGGGGATGGGGAAGGAAAAAAGGAAAAGGAAAAAAGGAAAAGGAAAGGAAAAGGAAAAGGAAAGGAAAGGAAAGGAAAGGAAAGGAAAGGAAAGGAAAGGAAAGGAAAGGAAAGGAAAGGAAAGGAAAGGAAAGGAAAGGAAAGGAAAGGAAAGGAAAGGAAAGGAAAGGAAAGGAAAGGAAAGGAAAGGAAAGGAAAGGAAGTGTCGGAAGGAAGGAAGGAAGGAAGGAAGGAAGGAAGGAAGGAAGGAAGGAAGGAAGGAAGGAAGGAAGTGTCGGAAGGAAGTGTCGGAAGGAAGTGTCGGAAGGAAGGAAGGAAGTGTCGGAAGGAAGGAAGGAAGTGTCGGAAGGAAGGAAGTGTCGGAAGGAAGGAAGTGTCGGAAGGAAGGAAGGAAGGAAGGAAGGAAGGAAGGAAGGAAGGAAGGAAGGAAGGAAGGAAGGAAGGAAGGAAGGAAGGAAGGAAGGAAGGAAGGAAGGAAGGAAGGAAGGAAGGAAGGAAGGAAGGAAGGAAGGAAGGAAGGAAGGAAGGAAGGAAGGAAGGAAGGAAGGAAGGATCCTTGCACATGGACATCCCTCTGTGTCCCTTCCTGCAGTGCCTGGGGACACCTTGTGTCACCTGCTACCCCCAGGCATTGGTTTGGAGCTCTCCCCCACATGTCCAGAGAAGGTTCAGAAGTTCCAACTCCGCATCCCTGGCACTGAGCAGGGAGCTTCCCTCCTCTGAGCAGCCAGCTGCTCCTGGTGAGGCAATAAATGGGGTGTGGAAACAGCAGGGGAAAGAAATCAGGGCCTTTCTTTGAAGGGTGTGCTACACTTTCCTCGTTGGTGTGCAAGGGGAGCACCCTGTGGCATGGAGTGAGCTATGGAGTGAGCTGTGGGGTCAGCTCTGCCTCCAGCCCGAGCTCTGCACTGTCCCCAAAATCCTGTCAGCTGCAGGAATGCACTGGCCATTTAACATCCCCTAAAATCACCCAGCCCTTCCCACACCACCTGTGTAACATCCCCTAAAATCACCCACAAGCCACCCCTTCCCACACCAACCCTTCCCACACCGACTGTGTAATAACATCCCCTAAAATCACCCACCCCTGTTTAAGACCCTAAAATCCTCTGAGCCTGCAGATCCTTTGCTTCCCTTTCCAACAGGCTTTGCCCCACAGGTGAGGGATTATTTTGGTTTTTCCCACAGGATGAAGCACATCACAGCACCAGCCAGGCTGGGCTGCTCCAGGGCAGAGGGCAGCCCCATCCCAACCCTCCTCTTCCTCCTCCCTCTCCCCAGGTCTGCACCAGGAGCATTTCTGCTGCCCCTCACTGCCACGTCCACCTGGGACCCCCTCCAGCAGGCTGGGCTCGCTCCCAGCATTGACACATAACAAATAAATACCAAATGCCTTGTTTTTGTGGAAAATGAGGTGTGGGGATGTTACCAAGCAGAGAGATTTGATTTTGTGCTCACTGAATTATGACACATCAGTGGCAACCTCCCAATGAGATGCAGTTTCACATCACCACTGGATGACTATTTAGACAGAGTTTGAAGTAATTCCCCAGCAAAACACTTCAAGATCGCCTTTTTCCCAGCAAATATACCCTGCAATTTCCTTTTCTAGTAAAAAAAATAAGTGCTTTGCATCAAATTCTCAACTATTTCCTGTTGTAGCTGAAGGTTCACAGATATTAAATGGCACAGGAGGGTAAAACTCCCATTATCTTGCCAGTCTGGAGCTCCCTTTGTCTTCCCTGTTTCCAGACCTGGCATCCATCCCTCAAATACAAAAAATTCCATTTCCAATTCCATTTCTCTCCTTCCAAATATGTTCCAAGACTCAGAGGGCTACAAAAGAGCAGCAGGGCCCACACCCCAAAATCCTCCTGAAAGCCCACACTGATGAAAACATTTCACTTTCTTTGAGCTCATTTTTAAAATTTTGGTTCAGTTTGATTTTTTTTTTAATAAATAAACCATTTTTTTCATGGTTTATTGGCTGAAGAGGTTCTTACAGATAAAGTTTGCCTTGCACCCATGGTGGATGGATGGAGAGAGGTTTGCTGGGCTGGAATCACCTGTTCCCAACTGAGGGCAGAGTCAGGGGGGTGTTCTGCTGAATTTCCTGGGATTTTAGGCAGGATGTGCATGGATGGGGGTTTTGGTGACTCTGAGCTCTGGGCTGCCAGGGAAAGACCATCCTGGAGCAGCTCTTTAGGAAAAAACCAGCCCTGAGCAGCTCTTCAAGGATGAAACCAGCCTTGAGCAGCTCTTCAAGAGTAAAACCAGCCCTGAGCAGATTTTTCAGGGCAAAACCAGCCCTGAGCAGCTCTGCCAGGGTAAAATCAGCCCTGAGAATCTTTTCCGGGGTAAAACCAGCCCTGAGAGCTCTGCAGGGTAAAACCAGCCCTGAGCAGCTCTTTAAGGGTAAAACCAGCCCTGAGCAGCTCTGCCATGGTAAAACCAGCTCTGAGAATCTTTTCCAGGGCAAAACCAGCCCTGAGCAGCTCTGCCAGGGCAAAACCAGCCCTGAGCAGCTCTGCCCCATCCACACCCAGGCCTGGAGGTGCTCCCAGGGATGCTGCAAACCCTGATTTGGATTTGCACTTTATTAAACCACCCCAAAGATGCTTTTGGAGCCACAGGAGCTGGGGGAGGCTTTAAGAGGCATTTTGGCTGCCACATTCCAGGGTGGGAGGGGGACAGAGCGAGGCCACCCCTGAGCCCCCTGGCAGAGCCACAGAGCAGCCCTGCCCAGGCTGCCTGAATAATTCATAAACCCCAGGAGTGAGAGCTCCATCCCAGCAGCTCCAGGCTCCAATCCCAGCCTTTCCTGGGAAGGGCTGATCCAAATCCAGCCTCCATCCCAGGATCCACAGAGCCTGGGCAGGCTGGGGGCTGCCTCAGAGCTCCCAGCAAGCAGGAAAACAGCTATTAGGCTTTTTGAAGCCTTCCGAAGGGAATTAAAATGGAATTAAGTGGCTTGCTTCAGCTTAGTCAGTACAAATAAACCTTCAGCTGTTGGATTAGCAATGCCAGAGCAGGAGCAGTGGCTGCTGGAATTTTTTTCTTTCCATTTTTTCCCTCCTTTTTATTTTTTTTTTTCTCCTCTCTTTTTAATTTCATTCTTGTCATTCAGGGCAACAGAGTGTCAAAGCAGGCTGGATTTTCTCCAAGCAAGCTCAGCCTTTGCAGCCACGGTGCTGCTGCTGTCATCCCTCATGGAAATAAAGGAAGAAGCAAAACCAACCACCCCAAAACCTTAATCCCAATTCACACTGATGCCTTTCACCCCCACAAGAGCCCAATGCCAATCTCATTTTTCATGTGTTGGAGAATACTTGGGAAATAAATGAGCAGTTTGCTCTGAAATCCAGAGCAGGGCTGGCACAAAGGCAGTCAGGGTGATCCATCCCTTCCCTGAAATACTGAATTAATGTGAGGAACATTCATTTCTTCAGGTACATGACAGCCAGCTTGGGCCTCAGTTTCCCCTGCTGCAAAATCCCACTGCTGATTCCTCCAGTGCATGGGTGCACAGAATCATTTAGGCTGGAAAAGACCTTTAAAATCAAGTGTAACCTTTAAAATCAAGTGTAACCATTAATCCAGCACTGCAGGACTGGATATCAACTTGTAACTGTGCTTATTTATATAAATACAGATATTTAGAGAGATATAGATATAGGTATATAGATATATAGATATAGATATATAGACATAATCATGGATGCACAGAATCATTCAGGCTGGAAAAGACCTTTAAAATCAAGTGTAACCTTTAAAATCAAGTGTAACCTTTAACCCAGCACTGCAGGACTGGATATCAACTTGTAACTGTACTTATTTATATAAATACAGATATATATAGAGGGATATAGATATATAGATATAATCATGGATGCACAGAATCATTTAGGCTGGAAAAGAACTTTAAAATCAAGTGTAATCTTTAAAATCAAGTGTAACCATTAACCCAATACTGCATAACTGGATATCAACTTGTAACTCTGCTCATTTATATAAATAGATATAAACATATAGAGATATAGATAAGATATAGATATATAGATATAGATTTAATCATGGAAGCAGAGGTTGGAAAAGACCTTTAAAATCAAGTGTAACCTTTAAAATCAGGTGCAACCATTAACCCAGCACTGCATAACTGGATATCAGCTTGCAACTGTGCTAATTTATATAAATACAGATATATAGAGAGATATAGATAGATGATATAGATAGAGATGATATAGATATAAAGATATAGATTTAATCATGGAAGCAGAGAATCATTTAGATTGGGAAAGACCTTTAAAATCAAGTGTAACCTTTAAAATCAAGTGTAACCCTTAATCCAGCACTGCATGACTGGACATCAACGTGTAACTATGTTTATTTATATAAATACAGATACATAGAGAGAGAGAGAGAGAGAGAGAGAGAGATAGAGATACAGGTATAGATATAGATGATCTAGATATAGATAGATATAAAGATATAGATTTAATCATGGAAGCAGAGAATCATTTAGGTTGGGAAAGACCTTTAAAATCAAGTGTAACCTTTAAAATCAAGTGTAACCTTTAAAATCAAGTATAACCATTAACCCAGCACTGCATGACTGGATATAAACTTGAAACTCTGCTTATTTATATAAATACAGATATTTAGAGAGATATAGATAGATAGATAGATATATAGCTATAAATAGATTAGATATAGATAGATATATATAGACATATAGATATAGATAGATATAGATATAGATATAGATTTAATCATGGAAGCAGAGAATCATTTAGGTTGGGAAGGACCTTTAAGATCATTGAGTGCAACTGTTAACCCAGCACTGCAGGATTGGATATCAGCTTGCAAATGTATTTGATTTATATAGAAATGTATATAATTATGGAAGAACAGAAAAGTTATGGTAGGGAAGGACCTTAAAGATCATGGAGTCCAACTGCTAACCCAGCACTGCAGGATTGGTATCAGCTTGCAAAGCTGTCTGTGTATCTAAAAATGCACACACACACACACACATTAATGCTATTTATAGTGGGGAAAATGTGAATTTCTGGCTATGATGGAGGACAGACACACTCAGAAGGGGTCACAGCATTGCAGCCTGGAGCTGCATTTGCTGAGTTGAGCCAAGCAGGAGGCAGGACAAACAGCCAGGAGAGTGGATTGAGGCTGCAATGGGTGCTGGATCCAGTGGGATCCTGTGAGCCCCAGGGTTTTCCATCATTCCACCTGGACTGGCTGCTTCATTTGGGCTCTCTCCACATGCAGGGCACCAGCTGGGCCCACTTAAGCTGGGTTTTTGTGGTTTCCTATTGTATTTGCAGGGACCCCTGTGGCAGGGAGGAATGATGAATCTGACTCCATGTTCTCAGAAGGCTAATTCATTATTTTATGATACTATATTATATTAAAGAATACTATACTAAACTATACTAAAGAATACAGAAAGGATACAGACAGAAGGCTAAAAAGATAATAATGAAAACTCGTGACTCTCTCCAGAGCCCTGACACAGCTTGGCCCTGATTGGCCAAAGAGTGAAAACAACTCCCAGCAGAATCCAATGGAACAATCACCTGTGGGTAAACAATCTCCAAACACATTCCACACATGAGCACAACACAGGAGAAGCAAATGAGATAAGAATTGTTCTCATTTTTCTCTGAGGCTTCTCAGCTTCCCAGGAGAAGAATCCTGGGAGAAGGGATTTTTCCAGAGAATGTGAATGCCACAGTTTCCCTGAGAGGGTTTTGAGCAGAGCTTCGAAGCCCAGCAGCACAGGTAAAGCCCGTGGTGCTGATCAGGTTTATCCTCCTCCCATCCCCTGCCAGCCTCACCAGGGAGCCAAACCCACCCCCAGAACAGCCCTGCTGACCCTCCCTGCTGCTGGGGATGTCAGAACCCAGGACATTGCTCTGGCTGCCCTGGTGGGCTCCAGACCCTGACAGGGGGCTCAGAGACCTTGGCACGGGGTCAAAACCACCTGTGCCTTTGATTGTAACCCATGGAAACAATTCCCAACTTTGTGTGAAGAGTTACAAGCCACAAGGGTTTGAGTAGAATGACAGTGAATTTATCACAGGGTGAAAATGTAGAATTTTGGGGATTTAGAATGGGGGTTCAAGAGGCAAGATGGAGGAATCTGGGCGTGTCCTGTCCTTCTTCTCCTTCTTCTTCTCCTCCATCTTCTGCTGTGATGGTGACACTTCTGGATTGGCTTAGAGTAGAGACAGACTGTCTAACATGGGTGATAGGTATTGGAAAATTATTGTAAATGAAGTACAGGTAGTTCGTGGTATAAAAAGCCAACACCACCCCAAGGGCAGGGACTGTGCCACAACCTGAGCTGCTGGACAGACCTCAGCAGGTCAGAGAAAGAATGGAACAGATAAGAGAAAACAAACAACCTTGAAAAGCAGAACTGACAAATCTCAACTTCTTCTTTGGTCATGGGGCTGAAAAAATGGGACTTTTTAACACCTTGGGAGCCATTTCAAGCACAGAAAACCCAAGAGGGGGGGAGTCTGGGGCCTGACTAAGGGTCCAGAAGACCCCCAGAAGAACACCAATAACTCAGACCTAGATCCCACCAGGCCTGGCCTGGGCCATGGCGTTTCCACCAACAGAGACTGAAAAGAGACTGAATAAACCAAGCTACAGCAAACAAAGGGGACTATTCTGAGTTCATCATCTCTTTTGAATCAACAAGAGGTTTTATTGTTTAATATCATTAATTTATTTCTGCTAATAAATGTTTACCTATTAAATGAACAGGTTTTTCCACTTTTCTCCAAGGAAATCATTTTCCCAAACCAGCTGGGGGAGGATCCACTGGAATTTGCTTTTCTGGAGGAAACCCCTTTAGATGTTTTTCTCCCAAAATTACCCTAAACCATGACATTGGGGTGAAGAAGAGGGTTCTTGGGACAGGGAAATGTCAGCATGCCTGAGATCCTGGCTGAGCAATGCCCTGGAACCTCATCCCCTGCAGGACAGATCTTCCTTCCCCAGGGTGGACAGAGAGCTCAGGGAGCTCCCAGTACCCATACGAGGGTGGGCTTTTATCCCTTTTATCAGGCATGGGGGCCAGGCTGGGCTCTTGGTGGTCTCAGGGACAGCCCTGGCTGCTATTCCAGAGCAGAGGGAGCTCACCAGAGAGTGCCAGCCCCCAAAATAGGGTTAAAATGGGGTTTGTAGGGTTCCACCCCTGGTGTGACACACGAGGAGCCCACACAGCTCAGACCCGATGCTCCAAATTGCAAGGCAAGATGTTTTCTGTTACCATCTGCAAGGCAGATTATCTTTGTCAAGTGGGCAGTTTGCCTTATCTCTCTCTGGGTGATCACAATCACTCCTCCCTTGGGAAGGGGACACCTGCTGATAACAGCTATGGAATGTCACTGCATGGCTGATAAGAACTACAGCATCCCATTGGGAGATGTGAGCCCAGAGGGAGGAGCCAAGCATTCCTACCTGGATATAATCTGGAGATTCTGGAACACCAGCACAGCTTCTCCACTGCATTTCCCAGAGGAACAGCAGCTGCCTCTCCTTGCCCTGGATCTTCAGAGGCAGAGACTGCACCTTTCTCCAGGATCCCTGCTCCAGCAGAGCCACCCCTGACACTGCAGGAGGGCTGAGCCACAATTCCAATGGTTCTGCTGCCAGCACCCTGACCCACAGGGTGTCAGGCTGGGTTCTGACTCTGGCACTGTTGGTTTGGTTCACTGCATTGATTATTTTATCCTTTTATTTTTCTTCCCTATTAAAGAACTGTTATTCCTGCTCCCATATTCTTTTCCAGAGAGCCCCTTAATTTAAAATTTATAGCAATTGGGAGGGGTGGGGAGGGTTTACATTTTCCATTTCAGGGGAGGCTCCTGCCTTCCTTAGCAGACTCCTGTCTCTCCAAACCAAGACACTCTCCCTGCCTCTGAGGCAGCCAGAAGCAGGGGCACAGCTGAGCAAACGCCATCCCCACAGCAGCTATTAATTGGGTAAACCTCCTCTTCTGCTGTTTGCAGAGCTCTTTCAGGGCAGGCTCAGCAGCTGGGAGGTTTCTCCTCCTCACCCAGCTGCTCTGGGTGCTGCCAGGCCGGTGGGGACCTTGCTGCAGCAGGAGCCCAAGGAGTGAAGGATTCCCATGGCCCTGACAGGCTGCACCCTGCTGCCCCCAGCATCCCAAATCCTCCAAGCCCTTCCCAAAGAATTCCAGCTTCTTCCTCTTCCATTCCTGCTCCCTGCTGATGTCCCTGTTTGCCCAAGCACCAGCCCAAAGGAGAGGTCCAAAGGCAGCTGGAGCAAACACATTTCAAAGGCTCAGGGAAACATTTCCAGCCCTGAGCATTTTCTCTGGGTGCATCACCCAGTGCAGGCTCTGCCTGTGCTCTCAGGCACCCTCCTGCTCTTCTCTCTGCCCCCTCTCCCTCCTGAGAGCCCTTTGTGCCCCAAAGAGACGGACAGTGTGTCACAGACACATTTTCTGAAAAATCCTTGCCTTAGGATTTTTTCTCCTGAGAAGCTGAGAGGCCTCAGGAACAAAATGTAACCAATGGTTATCTGCTGCTGTGGAATGCAACAGGTGCATCTGGGATTGGTCTCATGTGGGTGTTTCTAATTAATGGCCAATCACAGTCAGCTGGCTCAGACTCTCTGGTCAGTCACAAGATTTCCTTTCCTTCCCTTTTTCCTTATCTTCCCTTTCTCCTTTCCTTTCCTCCTTCTGATGAAATCCTTTTTTCTATTCTTTTAGTATAGTTTTAATATATAATTTACTTTTAATATAATATATATCATAAAATAATTAATCAGCCTTCTGAAACATGGAGTCAACATTCTCATCTCTTCCCTGGTCCTGGGACCCCTGTGAACACCATGACAGACAGTGGGCTGAGAGCTGGATGGACCAGAGAGAAAATTCTAGAAGAGGTTCATATGGCAGGTAAAACTGCTCTTCTCTCTGCCCTTCTCTATGACCCCACTCCCTCTCCCTCCTGAGAGCCCTTGTGCCTCAAAGAGATGGACAATGGGCTGAGAGCTGGATGGACCAGAGAGAAAATGCTAGAAAAGGTTCATGTGACAGGTAAAACCCCGAGGCACAGCCTGGCCTGGACTCTGGCACTGCCTGGCTGCCCCACAGCACCTCAGAGCTGGCAGGGGAAGGTTTTCCTGCCTGTGAGGGGACACTGTGCAGTGGGAGAGTCAAGGGCAGTGCTCAGATGGAGCAGGATAGGAGGAAGATGCTGAGATTTTCTCTCCAGAAAGGTCCCACACTTGGCACAGTGAGGCACAGATAAGGATGGGTTCGGGTCAGCACTCCCAGCCCTGTTCCTGGGCCCTGGAATCATTTAACAGAATTGTTTGGGCTTCAAGAGCCCTCCAGGATCACTGAGGTCAAGCTTTGCCTGATCTGCAGGCTGCTGACCAGACCAGAGCACCACGGGCCATGCCCAGCTGGTTTTTAAACTCCTCCAGGGGTGGTGAATCCATCACCTCCCTGGGCAGCCCATTCCAAGGCTTGGGCACCTTTTCCATGAAAGAACTCCTCCTGATCAACCTTAACCACTGTCCCAAAACTATTTGCAGTTAGCACTGAGCTGCTTGAGCTGAGGGCTGAGCTATCAAACCATTTTCCTCTTGCAGAGCTGGAGATGAGGAGGGGGATCAGGAATTTCAGCCCCAGTGTGCCCAGGGAGGAGGCTGGGAGGGGTGAGGGTGTCAGAGCAAAGGGGACAGACAGATTCCACTTGGAACATCTCTGCTGCACCAAAAAGTGCTGTGCTTGCAGTGAATAACACTCAGGAAAGTGTTAAAATGGGGTTACAAATTTCCCCACTGGCAGCCTGGGGCTGGCATCAGCCTAGATCAGGGCAGGGACTGACCGGCTGCTGCAGGAGCATCACCCCAGGGCTTTGACAGCAGGATTCCCTCCAGGGAGAAGAGCATTCACCCAGTGCTGATCTCTTACCAAGTCTTCACACATCTCTTATTTCCCAAACTTCTGCTTTCTTGGGTGTAAACAACACCCACCCCCTCCATGGCTACCCCAGAGGGAGGAGGTGTCACACACCTGGGGACAAATCCCAGGGCTGCCACTCTCTGCAGCCCAAGAAGGAGCTGATCCAGCATAAAACACCCATCCAACCCCCCCCAAAATCAGTGGGGCTACCCTGCTAATATGTGAGTGTGGGAGCAGCAGCTCCTTCAAAGCCAGACATTGCTGCTGTTCTGCCAAGATGCCAAACCCCAGTGCCTCCCCCTCTGATGCTATTCAGCTTGACAATGTCTCTTCCAATAAATCCTCTGCCTTCCCAGCCCTGTGCTGTCTGGCATGTGAAACTTAGGCTGTTAAGAGGATGCTCATCCCTGTTTTCCTCTCCTGCTGCTCACCTCAGGGCAGAGTTGAGGTGAGTTCCTTCCCCATGTAGATGCTCCGGTGTGGTATTTTCTGAGACCCCCATGGAAGGGAGGAATGAATGAAACTGACTCCATGTTCTCAGAAGGCTAATTTATTATTTTATGATCTATATTGAATTAAAGAAGACTATACTAAACTCTATGTCTTGGGTGGAAAGACAGGAGTCTGCTAAGGAAGGCAGGAGCCTCCTCTGAAATGGAGAATGTAAACCCTCCCCACCCCTCCCAATTGCTATAAACTTTAAATTAAGGGGCTCTCTAGAAAAAAATATGGGAGCAGGAAATAACAGTTCTTTAATAGGGAAGAAAAAATAAAAAGATAAAATAATCAATGCAGTGAACCAAACCAACAGTGCCAGAGTCAGAACCCAGCCTGACACCCTGTGGGTCAGGGTGCTGGCAGCAGAACCATTGGAATTGTGGCTCAGCCCTCCTGCAGTGTCAGGGGTGGCTCTGCTGGAGCAGGGATCCTGGAGAAAGGTGCAGTCTCTGCCTCTGAAGATCCAGGGCAAGAGGCAGCTGCTGTTCCTCTGGGGAATCCAGTGCAGAAGCTGTGCTGGTGTTCCAGAATCTCCAGATTATATCCAGGTAGGAATGCTTGGCTCCTCCCTCTGGGCTCACATCTCCCAATGGGATGCTGTAGTTCTTATCAGCCATGCAGGGACATTCCATAGCTGTTATCAGCAGGTGTCCCCTCCTGAGGGAGGAGTGGGTGTGGTCACTCAGAGAGAGAGATAAGGCAAACTGCCCACCTGACAAAGGTGATCTGCCATGCAGATTACAGAATACATCTTGCAATCTGGAACATTATACTAAAGAATAGAGCAAGGATACAGACAGAAGGCTAAAGGATACTAATGAAAACTTATGACTCCTTCCAGAGTCCTGACACAGCCTGACTGTGATTGGTCATTAATTAAAAACAATTCACCTGTTGGATAAACAACCTCCAACCACATTCCAAAGCAGCAAAACACAGGAGAAGCAAATGAGATAATATTGTTTTCCTTTTTCTCTCAGGCTTCTCAGCTTCCCAGGAGAGAAATCCTGGGCAAAGAGATTTTTCAGAAAATGTGAAAGTGGCACTCCAGCCAGTCAGTGTCAGGGTGGGAGCAGCAGGGCCCTCATGGGGGCTCACTGGGTTTCTTTGAGGGTGCCAAGAGACCAAATCTGCTTTGTTTGAGCCCTCTGGGATGGGTGGTGCAGGGGAAAAAAAAGAATAAAACACATCTGGGGGTGGTCCTGCCCCTGTGGGTTCACCAGCCCTGGTGACACCCCCTGCGTGGGTTCTGTCTTTGCCTTGGCTGTGTGTGCAGGGACAGCAAAGCACAGCTGGCCCCACCTTCAGACACACATTTCCATTGCTACTGGGCCATGGAGAGCATGCAGAGCTCTCTGGGAATGAGCCTTGTCCCTGCAGAGCCCAGAGCATGGACAGGATCCCTCCCAGGCTGGAGAAACCCAGGTCAGGAACTTCTGAGACAGCTCCCACAGGCTCTGGCTCTGGACAAGATGTGCTGGGACACAAACTGGACAAAGGGACAGGGAACACATCAGGCAGTGTGGGATCAGCTTGTTCCCCACAGGAGCCTGCCTGGGCTGGGAGCATCCCCTCCATGTCCCCAGATGCACAGGCACTGCTGCAGAGCTGCCTGGCAGGTGATGAATTTGGCCCTGGCCTAAAAATGTCACTTGATATTCTCCTTCCCCATGACAAATGTGCTGGGGTTTGATGATAATCAAACTGGGGGCAGAACTCAGGGAAGCTCCAAACACAGACACAGCAACTGAGCTTTCCAATAAAACTTAACCCTTGATCATCCTCTCTTCAGAGAGAACATTTATGTTTTTCCAAGACATGTAAGAGCCTGAATGAGAGATGTGGGGCTCCAGGCTGCTCTCCAAAATGCAGTTGATTATATCCAAGGTGTCACAGCAGTCCAGGGTGGTGGGTGACAGAGCTGTGCCCACAGCTGTCAGCTCCAGCTGCAGGCAGGCCTGGACACCCTTTGGGTTTGGTTACAGTGCATTATAGACTTTTCTTTGCTGACCATTTCAATACAGTAGAACCAATCTATACCTTAACTATTATCTATAGCCCATCATAACTGCTATAATTACCATATTCATGTTACTATTCTCCAATCACTAAAAGTTTGTACATTACAATTGAAGCTAGAAGTTGTTTTTCAGTTTTCTTGCAGTGGAAAATTCTGAGACCTTTTTTCTATTTGCAACATTTACTGCCTTGTTTGCCTGTGCTCTCTTTCTGCTTGGTAAAAACATCTTCTTGTTTGGGGTGGGTTTATCCTTTGCTCTAAGCCATAAAAACCCCTTCCAATCAACCTTTGCCTCCTTGGTTATCCAGTCAGACTGGCTCAGCAATTCTTTTCTTCTATATCAAAACTTGTTTCCATCTCTATTCCTTCTTCAGATTCTACATTTAAAAATCTTTCTGCTCAGCATCCATATCTGTGAGACTTTCTTGTCAAACTTTCATCCTTCCCAACAGAAACAGAAATTCCTTCATTTCAAGCAGCTGCTGTGTGGTCCAGGCCAGTGGTGAGGCAGAGGCAGCTCAGAAGCCCTGGGGAGGGTGGGCAGGGCTGGAAAACCTGCAGCAAACAGCATCCAACCCCTCTGGAGCACCAGGATGCTGCCCCAGCCTGGAGCTGGTGCATGGAGTCACCAGGGTGAGCCTCATCCTGCTAATTAAATAATTGCCCATGATTGCCTGCCCTACTGGGATCATGGCCAACACCCATCACAGAAACATCATCCACCAAGAGATTTATTTGTTACTGAGGGAGGGAAAATACCAGCTCAGTTCTGCTGCCAGGCATGGCCTGGAGCTCGTGGGGGTTTGTGAGAGTGAACTGGGACCTGAGGGCACTGGGACTGTCCTGGGAGGCTCCTGCTAGACTGGGGGTGGTGGTTTGTTCTAGCAAACAAACCATCTGAGGGTTTAAAAGAGGCTGAATGAATGGGCAATGTCCCTGTTCCCATTCTCTGATTAATGGGGTTTGCTCCCTGCACCTCATTACCTGATCAGGGGGGAGCAGCTCAGCCACTGCTAAGGAAAAACAAAGAGCAAGCAGAAAGAGAAAAATGCCTACAATAGAGCTTTGCTAATAAAATCCATGACAAGGATAATAAATGAACCTTTCCTCAGCTGTCCTTCCTGTTCCAGAAACCATCTCTTGCTCTAAAGCACCACTGAATTTTTTCTCTTTCCAGCATCTGCCTGGCACAGCAGGATTTTTTCCCAGCTTGGAGAAAAGCATCTGAATCTGATCTCAGGGACCAGATCCTCATAAAGGGTGGAAATCTGTGAGCAGCTGTCACTCCTCACTGGGATATCCAGGCTGAAAATAAACTGTTTTGAGGGATTTAGGTTTTGATATTGTGTATTAATTCTTCCTGGATGTTATCAAAGTGATAACAGTGAGCTGGGATCCAGGAGCACATCCCACACCCCTGGGCTGCAGGGGGGAAATCCCTGTGTTCTTACACAAGCCAAGTGAAAACCACAAGTTTTGTTTGTGTATATGGCCAGAATCTGATTTTTCAGTCCCTGAGCATTGGGCAAAACCTGGATTTGCTGGAGGTGTGGGCCAGCACCCCAGGAATGTCACGCTTGGGGCTCCTGGGATGGGCCACAAACCCCCCAGACAGCAAACCCCTGAGTCTGCCATGCATTAATCAAGATAAACAGGATATTTCCATGGGAATGAATCAGCTCATCAACCATTTGCAGATGGAGCAAGGGCCAAACACCCACAACAGCCACAGCAAACTCCTCTCACCAGCCCTGGATTTTCACACATCCCCTGTTCCACAGCACCCTGGGCTGGCTCTGCAGGGTCCCATCCCTCCTCCAGCCCCAGCACAGGGGTCACTGGGCAGGTCTGAGACACCAAACCAGACCTTGCCCTTTCCCAGGGCACAGGTGAATCCATGCAGATGCTGCAGCCCCCTGTCCCCAGCTCTCCTCATCCCCCATCACTGACACCAAAGGTAAAACCTGCCCAGGACCGTTTCCCCCTCTTATTTTCCAATTTCATTTTTTTGCCCAGCCCTCTCCCCTGGCAAGGTGCTTCCACAGAACCAAAATTTGGAGGATCAGAGCATTTAAATCAATTTCCACAGGATGGATTTAAGTGGACAGGTTGTGCTTTAAACTCAAGTACCCTCCTGGGGATTCATTACCCAAATCCATCCACTTCCCATTTGTTGCTAATGGGAGGGAAGATGAGTTTTGAATAATTAAAAGGTGGCTCCTCTCTGCCTGCTGCTGGACAGAGCACAGGATGTGCTGCTGCTCTGCCCCTGCTCCAGGATCCCAGCCCCTCAGGGAACCCTGCAACCCTTCTAAACTATTTACCAACGCTACAACCTCCTTAAATATTTACTGAGGCTCCTCTAAACTATTTAGGAACCCTACAAAACCCCAAACTAATTACAGAAACACAAAATGTGCCAGTGTTTCACCACCCTCACCATAAATTAGTTTCTTTCTTATACCTAGTCTGAATCAACCCTGTTTTAGTTTAAAAACATCTTTCCTGTCCCATCACAAGCTCTACTAAAAAGTCTGAATCCCACAAACTCCCAGCCAGCTCCTGTTTGCAGGACACAAGCAGGATCCTGGCTGAGATTTGGATTCTGGGCTTTTCTGTGCACATCAAACTGAGCACCAGAAGAAACCAGACCTAAAACAAAAAAACTGCTTAAAACTCTTCCACATTCAGGTGTGGAGCTGCTGGATCTCCAGAGGGCTGGGCTGCCCAGGCACTTTGGATGGCACTCACAAGGGCAGGGGGGAAAGTGATGACAAATTCCTCCAGTTAATTAAAAGCCCCACTTCAGCAACATAGCAGAGCTTTTGAACAAATTTATGAGCGTTTATTCATTTTGTCCCAGCACAATCTCTGTGGAAATGTAAAATTCAGCTCCTGCATGATTTTTTTCTTTGCATTGACTGGAAGGAGAAAGAACGAATAGATTCTGCTAAATTAATTATCAGCATTGATTTCTTGCCTTTTTTATATTTTTATCCCAAGACAGAGCCCTCAGTAACTTTGAAGAATCTCCAGCACTCAGGCTTGGAAAATTGATCTAGCAGTTTCTGTGAAGCAGCATTTCCAAGCTCCCCTTCCTCAAAATACACTCTAAATGTTAATTTGCATGCTCGAAAGGAACCAGGTGATTTGTCATTATATTTGCCTCCTCTCCCAGATGTAGCTACTCGTTCCCTTCTTAATTGATTTTCATATTTAGACTCAGTTCTCAGGAAAGTAATTTGGGGGCTGAATTGGGGAGAGAATTAATAGCTGACAACAAATGGGAACTTGGATGGGACTTCATTAGGGCCATCCGAGTGCCCAGGCTGGGCCTCTCGTCCTCCAGCACTTTCATTTTTGTCATCTATTATAAATCATTATGGTGAAAAAATAGCTACAGAATGGAGACTCCTTGCTGCTTCTGCAAAGCTGAGGTGAAAACTGCCAGATAAGGGGGAAGAATTTGCAAACAGTCATTGGAATAAAAGGCCTGGAGGGTCCTCCTGGCTTCATCCTTGGTGGGAGATCAGGTGTGCAGGACCAGGGAATCCCTGCAGCCAGACACAAAGGCCGTGGGGATCATCCCCAGCAAGGTGTGATGTGTGTCCCCAGCCAGGTGTCACCTTGGGATGTGTCCCTATGTCTGCCTGCAGGATCTGATGGGTGTCACCCTGATTTTTAAAGATTTTGTTCCAGATGGCAATGCAAGATGTATTCCATTACCATCTGCAGGGCAGATTATCTTTTGTCAGGTGGGCAGTTTGCCTTATCTCTCTCTCTGAGTGACCACACCCACTCCTCCCTCAGGAGGGGACACCTGCTGATAACAGCTATGGAATGTCCCTGCATGGCTGATAAGAACTACAGCATCCCATTGGGAGATGTGAGCCCAGAGGGAGGAGCCAAGCATTCCTACCTGGATATAATCTGAGATTCTGGAACACCAGCACAGCTTCTGCACTGGATTCCCCAGAGGAGCAGCAGCTGCCTCTCCTTCCCCTGGATCTGCAGAGGAAGAGACTGCACCTTTCTCCAGGATCCCTGCTCCAGCAGAGCCACCCCTGGCACTGCAGGAGGGCTGAGCCACAATTCCAATGGTTCTGCTGCCAGCACCCTGACCCACAGGGTGTCAGGCTGGGTTCTGACTCTGGCACTGTTGTTTTGGTTCACTGCATTGATTATTTTATCTTTCTATTTTTTCTTCCCTATTAAAGAACTGTTATTTCCTGCTCCCATATTCTTTTCCAGAGAGCCCCTTAATTTAAAATTTATAGCAATTGGGAGGGGTGGGGAGGGTTTACATTCTCCATTTCAGGGGAGGCTCCTGCCTTCCTTAGCAGACTCCTGTCTTTCCAGACCAAGACAGACTTTTCTAAGCCTTCTGATGTTGACATTCTTGTAACCAACTTTCTCGCACACTTTCTGTAAATAACTTATTGTTTTGCATTCTTTTATGGAGGAGGAGAAATTTGATGGAGTGTTGGTTTGTCCAGTGTCATTGGAGAGGTGGCACTTTCACCCTCCAATCCACTGTCACTTTTGGAAATCTATAAATGTTGGAGTCAGAAAATAAACTTCCCTTTCCCTTGAGAACAGCAATGTGTGTGTGTCGTGTTGTTTCGTGTCCTATAGTGACACATGGGGAGGGGACAGGAGCCCAAGGAGGTGCCAGGACTTTCACAGCAGAGATCCCATGTCCCAAAGGCACCCAGGGAGGTGCAGCTGCAAAAAGCAGCATGGGAATCTCCTGGGATAATGGCATGCCAGGCCTCTTACAGCCTGCAGCTCCCTTGCCCACACAGGACACACAGCAGTGCTCGTGTCCCCTCCTTGCCTGGGGACCCCAAAGCCAGTGGGATGCTCCTGGTGGCCAAATTCCTGTGAACTTTGGCTGGGAGAAGCCCGAAGCCCAAGAGCTCCTGGTGCATTTGAGCCCTCCTGCCCCTGGGGCTGCTCCTGAGCATCCCAGGGCAGCTCCAGGGGATGGCACAGCCCAGGAAAGGCTTTGGCAGCTTCACCCATCCCAGAGCTCTCCTCAGCATCACTTAATGGACAGCCAGGAGGGGACCAGGCAGGGCAGCAGTGTCCCCAGCTCCCCTCATGCCCTGTTGAATTTTTGAGGTGCCCCATGGCAGGGAGGAATGATGAATCTCACTTTATGTTCCTGGAAGGCTAATTCATTATTTTATTCTACTATATTATATAAAAGAATACTATACTAAGGAAGACAGAAAAGATACAGACAGAAGGCTACAAAGATAATAATGAAAACTTGTGACTCTCTCCAGAGCCCAACACAGCTTGGCCCTGATTGGTCATGAAGTCAAAAAAACTCACCTGAAACCAATGAAACAATTCACCTGTTGGTAAACAATGTCTAAACACATTTCAAAGCAGCAAAACACAGGAGAAGAAAATGAGATAATATTGTTTTCGTTTTTCTCTGAGGCTCCTCAGCTTTCCAGGAGAAAATCCTGGGCAAAGGGATTTTTCAGAAAATATGATGGTGATAATCCCCCATCACTGCTGGTGCTGAGACCAAAGGCAAAACCTGCCCAGGGCCATTTCCCCCATTTCCCAGCTGATGGGAATCAGCAAAGCAGCAGAAGTTCCCTGGCTGGATCAGCTCAGGGAGCTGCACTTCCACTCCACTTCCACTTTTAGCATCTGAATTTTATAAAAAAAAAAAACAAAAAACATGCTCAAACCAGCCCATCTTTTAAGGAAGAACTGTTTTTTTCTATCAGTACGTTTCCCAACCCTGGCTGACTGGAGAAAGTTTCATCCTCTCTCTCTAAACACAGTTAATTATCTTATAAATTAACTCACACAGTGTCACAGTACATTACCTCACCCTAGAATATTTTTATCCTGAACTTGCTGTGGCTGATGAATGGAACAATGCATGGATTTTCTCTGGGGGTGTTTTACCCACAATAGAAGTTATTAAAATAGAGCTGACTGCAGAAGAAAGAGCACTTCCTCAACAGGGCCAGGGTCATGTGGTGAAAGCCCAGATAATGAAGAATGGTTTATGGCAAAACTGTTAAATCAGCAGCTCTTGTTTGGACCAGCTCTGGGATTTCCTGTAATCTCTGGAAGTTGCCAGGCAAGGTGCCATGGACCAGCTGGCTGGGAAGCAGGGGGTCCCAGGAGAATGGCACAAAGCCCCCTCAAGGGGGGACAACTGGGCTGAGCCCTGACAGGGATGATGTCCCTGCCACCTGCAGTGGCCAGGGAGCTGTGCCTGCTCTGCTGGCTGCTGTGATTGAAGCCAGCATTTATCCCTGGCTGTGAAAAGCTGCTTGTTTACAGAAGGGGCTGCCAGGCAGAGCAAGGCAGGTTCCCTGTGTGTGTGCTTGCTTTCTCCCTGTGCCTGAGCCATCAGAGTGACCCTGGGCTGTCTCCATCTTTCCAGAGACAGGTTTCCACATTGCCAGGGCAGATGTGTGCCAGTGGCTCCAGCTGAAGGCACCAGGATGCCCCCAGCAGCACCAAAACTCCTCAGGAACGTGGGGCTGGGAAAGCCCTGGGCAGGGGGGAGAAAACCATGGCAGAACCCTAACCCTGCACTGCTCTCTCCCCCAGAACAGAAAGGAGCTACAAACCCCATTTCCCTCCCTTTTACAGCTCTCCGAGACAGGGAGGGGCCATTACCCCTTCCCCACCCAGACACCCTCCCCTTGGTGTGCAGTTGCCTCCCCCGCTGGTGTTTCCATGTGGGTCCCACCCCACTTCTTCCCTTTCCAGCCCCCCCATCACTTCCCAGGGTGTTGTTTGGCTGCTGCAGGCAGTGCTGAGGAACAGCTGGTGGTAAATAGAGCAATTTTCTGGAGCAAGGTTAGCAGTGAGCATCAGAGGAGCAAACAGAGCTGCTTAAAGGACTGAGAAGCTGTGGGAGATGTGGTGGTGTCTTGGTTTGAGCAGACAGATGTCTTCTAAGGGAGGCAGGAGCCATCCCTGAAATGGAAAATTTAAACTCCCTCCCTCCAAATTATTGTAATTTTGAAATTAAGGGGCTCTCAGGCAAAGATATGGAAGTAGGAATAACTCCTACAGGAAAATTACAAATACAAATGTAATAGTACAACCAAAAAAACCCAAACCATGGACAGAGTCTGACCCTGATCCCCTGTGGGTCAGGGTGGTGGCACAGCCCCATTCCATGGTGGCTCAGGTGAGGAGCAGCTGAGGGATGCAGCTGGAAGTGCTGGGACAGAGGCAGGGGGACTTCAGTGTGGGGCTTGTCTTGGTTTGAACAGCCAGGTGTCTGCTAAGGAAAGCAGGAGCCTCCCTTCAAATGGAAAATGCAAACCCCCTCCCTCTGAATTATTATAATTTCGAAATTAAGGGGCTCTCAGGCAAAGATATGGGAATGGGAATAACAGTTCTGTACTAGGAAAATTAAAAATACAAATGCAATAGTACAGAAAAGAAACCAAACCCCTGCCAGAGTCAGAGCAGGCCCTGCCCCCTGTGTGTCAGGGGGTGGCACAGCCCCATCCCATGGGGGCTCAGCCCTCCTGCAGTGCCAGCTGTGGCTCTGCTGGAGCGGGGATCCTGCACAAGGGGGGAGTTTTCCTCTGCAGCTCCAGGGCTGCTGGAGATGGGCCTGGGCTCCCTCTGGCCATGCAGGGCAGCAGAAGCTGCTCCTCTGGCAATGCACTGGGCAAAGGCTGCTGTGCTGTCCCAGCACCTCAGATTGGATCCAGGTAGGAATGCTTGGCTCCTCCCCTGGGCGCAGCATCTCCCCATGGGATGATGGAATTGGATCAGCCCTGCAGGGACACTCAGTGGCCATGGACAGCAGAGATCTCCTGCAGGGAGGGTTGGCTGGGGGAGAGATAAAGGGAACTGCCCCATGGACAGCAGAGAACTGCCCCAGCTCTGACAGATGGGGACAGAACACACACCCCCAGCCTAAGCAGAGGGGCAGGGAGGGAAGGAACAACGTCCCTTGGGTGCAAGAGGAGCAGGATGCCACCCAGCAGCCAAACTGCCCTGTGTCCAAAGCTTGGACTGGCCCTGGTGACACCCAGGGGTGCTGCTGGCACACCACTGGCTTTGCTGGGTCATGCCAAGGTGCCACTTCAGAGTCGTGCCTCAGTTTCCCAGCTCGGCCCCCATGGCTGCTCTGCACTGTCACAGCCTCAGTGGTGACTTCTCACACATCTAAAATCCAAATCCACACGTCCAAAGTACAGCGAGAATCTCTGCTCAGGGATGTAAATCTGAGTCAAACGCTTTCTGTCTGTGTCTCCAGGGGAGAGCAGACAGTGATGATCTGGGCAGCAGAGGCCCAGCTGGGGCAGGGCAGAGCAGCTCCAGGCAGAGACTCGCAGTGTCCCCAGGCCAGGCTGGGACAGGGACAGCCCCGGGGCTGTGCTCACTGCTCTGCCACCCCCAGCAATCCCCCCTGGCATCCCTGCCCACAGGGGTGGTCAAAGGAGCCAGGCTGCTGGAGGAGAGAGGGCAGCTGCCCCGAGGATTTCATGTGAATTCCCCCTGCTGTAGGTGCACATTTTGGGGTCATTGGGATGGGACTGTCTGTGGGACACAGTTTGGGGTCATTGGGATGGGGCTGTGTGTGGCACAGTTTGGGGTCACTGGGGCTGTGTGTGGCACAGTTTGGGGTCATTGGCAGTGGGGCTGTGTGTGGCACAGTTTGGGGTCATTGGGGCTGTGTGTGGCACAGTTTGGGGTCATTGCCTGTGTGTGTGGCACAGTTTGGGGTCATTGGGGCTGTGCGTGGCACAGTTTGGGGTCATTGCCTGTGTGTGTGGCACAGTTTGGGGTCATTGCCTGTGTGTGTGGCACAGTTTGGGGTCATTGGGGCTGTGTGTGGCACAGTTTGGGGTCACTGGGCTGTGTGTGGCACAGTTTGGGGTCATTGGCAGTGGTGCTGTGGCCCAGCCTCATCCCCAGTGGGTGCAGCTGTGAGCAGCAGGTGAGCAGCACTGACAGCAATGAGCCATGGAGTGCCCAGGTGTGCTGAGCAGCCACCCAAGGGAGCAGAGGGCACACAGGGGCAGTGCAGGAACATCAGGGGTGTAAAAGGTTGGTAAAGAACAAGAAGGGCAGATGCTTGCAGCCTTCTGAAGTGGCCTGATGTTACCCTGCATGGGCAGATGCTTGAAGCCTTCTGATGTGGTCAGGTGTTGCTCTGTTTGGGTTGAAGCCTTCTGAAGTTGTATGGTGACGCTCTGTGCTTCGTGGCCATGTCAGCTGTGACATGTGCTGTGACACCCTGTGTTCATCCTGCTCATGCCAGAGCCAGCCCAGCCCCTTCACCTCCCCCCCTCTGCCCTGGCAAGGCTTGGCTTGCACCACCCCAGACCCCATCCCAAACTTGCCCTTGTGCTGATTATCCCTGCCCACGGCTCCCTGGGACCATCCCTGACATCTTTTCCTTTTCCTCCCGTGGCAAATCTGCCCAGAGCCCCCAAGGCCTGGGACAGGGAGCTCCTGGGACAGCCTCTGCTTCCCAAATCCCTTAATTATGAACGATGAACACTTGAAAATCTGACCCGAGGTGGCTGTTGTTGAGTCATCCTCTCTTTAATTGCTTGCAAATATTGCTCTGTCTCACAGTGTGGGCTGTAAATTACCTTCAAATACAGTGTGGAAGCTGTTTTACAGCTAATATATTGTTTCTTGGCAAAGTTTGGGATTAAATGGATCTTCCTGCTGAGCTAACAGCCCCTTTCCCTGGGAATTAGACAGTGAGAGTGCTGGGATGGGGCTTGCTGACCTCTTGCTGGACCTTGCCTGCCCCTTGCAGGTAGGAAGAGCCACAGAGGGTGGGAAAACAAAAACTGGAGGCATTCAGTCCATCTGCTGTGATGATATTGGTGCCACTCACTGAGAGCCCCAGGAGTGCCAAACACTATTTATCAATATTTCCCAATACCCCCTAAGGTGAGTCTTTCTGAAGATTTCAACATGAGGGTTCATTAAGTGACTTCAAGTGAAAAAAAATAATAAAAGCTGCTGCTCAGCAGTACAGATTTCCCCAGAGGCTTCTGTTATTATCATCTTCCCAGTTATGAGTGATTTATTCTTAATGTTCCTGGCTTGGAACTGCAAATCATTGCTCCCATTGTGAATCCACTGCAGCTCTCCTGGGATGAGGGGACGCAGCCACCAGAGGTGCCAGCATCCCTGTGCCTTCCCCAGCAGTGCCCAGGGCCTGGGCTGTCCCCCTGCTCCCCACCCCTGGCTGATGCCTCTTAAACCCCAGACCTGGGGGATTAAAGGTTCTGCAGGAATTTTTGAGATGGGGATGGAATCTGAAGGTCTTTGCTGTGGGGTGGGGAAGCCTCTGGGGCAGCTTGGCTGGTGGAGTCAGGCAGGATTCCTGCCAGCAGCCAGCCCTGCCAGGAAAATATCCAAAAACCTCTGTTAGAATTGCCCCCAGATTTAATTTCATTTATTAAATCCCGGCTCTGGACTCTGAGTGTGTCCATCTCTAAAATATATCTTAAATTAATTCCCATCTCTGGACTCCAAGGACATCTGTCCATCGGAAATGCACCTGTCCCAGGGGAAGGTGGTGGGAATTGTTTGGGAATCTGAGGAGAGGGGATGCAAAGCAGCAAACAGCAGCCACCTCTCTGGAGAGGAGCAGAGCACCTTGCAGAGCAGATGGTGGCCAAGCAAAGGAAGGAAAAGGTGCCTCCCTTGCATGCCTTGAGCTGTTGGTTTCTTTTCCTGGCACAGGATCAGATGAATTCCAGAGTTACAGAGGGGCTCAAGGCTGAGCCACTGCAGCAAAAGTCCCAGCAAGGATTTGGCCCTGGCACCAGCAGGTGACAGCTCAGGACTGCAACAGGATCTCCAGTCACATTAAAATGACAAATTTCCAAGCATGAAGTGATGACTTGGATGTGCTTTGTGTATGACTAACAGAAAATTAGATTTTACATTGTTTCTAGATCATACTCATAGTCACCCTGGGAGGAAATGGAAGGAATTCTTTGAGGCAAAGCGTCCCCTCCCAAGAAATCAAGGTTATTTCAGGGGTTTATAACTTCCTGTTGGCCATCAAAAAACAGGAGGCAAAATCCACAGCAACCTCAATCCAACATCCCCCAAGCCACCGTGTCCCTCTGATTATCTAGAAAAGGCAAATTAAGAGTTAATAAAGGCAAATTAGAGTTAAGGAAGGGAAATTAAGAGTTAAGAAGTGCTACAGCTTTTTTCCCAACCTTCCTCCATAACTCCACAATGAAGGATAATTAATTGATGAAGGCACTTGCTCTGCAAACTAAAATTAGCTTTTTTTTTCCTTTCAGTGTGTGCAACCCACAAATTCTCAGCAATCCCAAGGGCTGCTGCTGGGGGATGGATCCTGGGCAGGTGTGGGGCAGGGGTCAGTCCTTCAGGCCTTTCCACTGCAGCTCGTGGAACAAAGCAGGATTTTTCAGGATCAGCCAGTGAGTTTTGCTACATTTCATCCCCAAGTGCTCTCCAACTCCCTGAAAGGAGCTGGTGGACAAGTGGGGTCAGTCTCTTCTCCCATGTGGCAGGAACTGGGGACCAAAGGAAAAGGCTCCAAGTTGCACCAGGGAAGGTTTATTTCACTACTAGGGACAATTTCTTGGTGGAAAGGTCAGGCATTGGAACAGGCTGCCCAGGGCTGTGGTGGAATCACCATCCCAGGCTGCCCAGGGCTGTGGTGGAATCACCATCCCAGGCTGCCCAGGGCTGTGGTGGAATCACCATCCCAGGCTGCCCAGGGCTGTGGTGGAATCACCATCCCAGGCTGCCCAGGGCTGTGGTGGAATCACCATCCCTGTGAGAGCTCAACAATTGTGCAGCTGTGATGCTGAGGGACATGGGTTAGTGAGAGCTGGCACTGCTGGGTTAAAGGCTGGGCTCCATGGGTTTAGAGACCTTCTCCAACCTTAATAACTCTGTGATTCCACCCTAAGAAGAGGCAGAAGGAATTGATTCCACCCCGAGGCAGAAGGAAGGAGAAGTGTCCATGGTCTGTCAGTCCTGCACCTCTGACAGCTTTGAAAACGCCTGCACATTCCCCTCCTCCCCATCTGCTTCAGGCACCTCCACTCGGGACTGCAAAGGGAAACCACAGCTCCCAAGACACACAGGGGTGAGTTAGACTGATGTTTCTAAACAAGGCTGATGGATGGAGAGGCTGTGGCTGTTTTCTGGGGGTGCCCAGTTGGGCTGTTCCTCAGCCAGCATCTCCTGCACAGCAGTCCCCTCACCAAAGCTTGGAAAACATCACCCACCCCTCAGGAAAAGCCTGGTGCAGTCAGCAAACCATTTCCTCCACCAGAAATACCTGGAAGAGGGTAAAAGAAGTGGAGAGGAAGGAAGCTGAAAAGCAGAGGAAGCTGGAAGGCATTCCCACCCCCAGCATGGGGACACTCAGGAGCTGGAAAGGCATAAAAGAGTATCAAAGGCCTTTGTTCACCCCTGGAGCCACAGCACTGGCAAAGGTGAGCGAGAACAATAAAAATTCCACCAGTCTAAGGTTTTCCTGGATGAATGTGAAGGCTTTCCTCAGTAAGAACTCTGAATAGTGTGAAAATAATAACAGAAAGCATTTTTGTTGTCTCCAGGGAGGAAGATGCATATAAAGGGGGTTTTCCTGGCTGGGTTGTGCTGGGTACAAAGAGCTGCCACCCTGATTCCAAAAGCCACCTTGAAGGAACACTGGAAGCAAATATGTCCTTCCCTCCTTCCCTCTTTCCTTCAGCTAATTTTATATTTCTCTTTCTGGCTGTCCTGCAGAGTAATGAACGTGGGTGATTTGCCATCAGATAAATTGCACACCATTAGCTGCCTGTTTAGAGACCATATTTCCTCTTTGTGATGAGAGCTCAATATCTTTCCAATGAGTAATGGCTTGGAGATCTTCTAGACCTGGACTGTAAGTACCAAGCAATTACTGTGCTGTAATTCCAGGGCGTAATTCCAGGGCTGCTCTCCTCCCTGCTGCACAGAGTCTCTCATCTTCCTCAGATGGACTGGAGGAAGCTTCTCCAGGTTTAAAAAATGGATTAATGGCAGCTGTTCCCAGCAGCTCCCTTTTCCCTTCTCCTTTTCCATCCCCTGCCCAGCAATGCTCAGTGGGCTCCATGGTTGCACTTTCTAATAGGAGTGGGTTGGAAATCACAGGAAAATGGCCAAAATCTGGTGCCTACACACAAATTAAACCCTGGTGCTGCTGGCCCATTGTTCCCAAGCTCCCCTGGAGGGACACAAACATCCCAGCCCAGCATCTCCAGGGATGTTTGTGTCCCTTCACTGCCCTGCTCCCACCAGCGCTGGGTCCAACGCCTTGGGCAAGCACCTCCCCGCCCAGGGCCACCTTCCTGTTTGCATCATGCCTTGGAGGGGCTGCCCAGAGCAGAGGCTGGACAAGATTAAGAGAATAAAATGGGTATTTATTAAAGGCCTTAAATAGATACACCCTGGGCACTCAAAAGCCTCCCAGAGTCCACACCCAAGATGGACGATGGCCACGAGTTTTTCAAACAATTTTAAGTTTGGTCCATTTACATACCAGAGGTTAATCCTCCAATTACAGCTTCAGGTAATGAAGTCACATTCCCCCCATTTGCTTCTCCCCAATTCACTTTTGTTTATACTTTTCTGGGCCTGAGGCTGTAGGGTGGCCTTGGACCTCAGGTCTAGAGGGATTGTTTTGTCTGACCAAAATGTGAAGACAGTTCACCAACGTTTCATAAGGAGTTTAGAGTTAAGCACTAATGCAGTACAGGATCTGAAAAATATAAAAGCTAAATCCTCAGGCATCAGCCCAGCAGAAAGAAAACCCTTCCTTCCCTTTAGGAAAATCTCTGTGCCCTGGGACGTGACCCCAGAGCCACGTTAGCATCTTTCATAGAAGTGATTATTGAGCCTGAGAGCTCTGGGGTGTGGAACCTTCCCAAACCCTGCTGGGAGCAGAGTCAGGAGCAGGGCCCAGCTCCCAGCAAACAGCCTCATTCATGGATGATGGATAATATTAATTAAGGAAAACATTCCTAATGAGCAATGAAACACCAGAGTAACCTCAGATGGATGAATGGAGGGATGGGTGGTGAGCGCCACAAACCCCTGATTTACCAGAGCTTCCCTTTCAGTAAAAATTATAAAAATGCTAAGCGGGAAACTTCCTGATTTTCTCTCTTTTTTATTTTTAACAGCTCTTCTCACTCCTGACATCACTGCACCATCAGGCCTTGGAAACTATCCCAATGCACTCCCAAAAGGATCGAGTCTCTGACAGCCTTGGTGGGGTGACCCCAGCCTGGGGAGCTGCTTGTTTGAATCAAAATCGTTCTGTTCTTCTTAATACTTTAATCCCAGGTAAAGAACCCCTCCTGAGACAAACCAGGTTCAGCTTTGTCTCTCTGTTTCCTTTCTTCAGGAAAAAAAAACATAAAAGAGAGGATTATTCTTTGCAATGAATATTTTTTTGAATGATAAGTAACAGCACAAACCTACAGGAGATATTTCAGCCTCCCAAACTGCTGACGTTGAAATGTATCCAGGAGACCATACTGTGAGTATTTTAAATAGATCAAATAATCCTCGCTTTGCAAAGCCAGATTTTTGTGTCCCAGGCCCCAGGCAGGTGGAGTTCAAGTGAGTTTCGATGGAGCATTAATAGTGCGTTAATGAAGCCTCCACCCGCTCGCAATCTTCAAAGGCACTCTTGTTTTTGAACTGTAATTGTCCACTGAGAAATGACAAAACAAACAGCAATTACTCTGGAAAAGGGTTATTTAAAAAAATGATGCCAGTAGGACTGGAGCCCACGAAGCAGCATTAGTGATAGATCCACATGAAACTGCTGCCAGTCGCTGGAGAGCTGGAAGCACAGAAGCGCCTTGTTTTCCTGTTTTCCTTCTTTTGCCTTTTCTCATTATTAAATTTTTGCAGCGGGAGCGATGCCCGGGGATGGAGGCAGATGGTGCCAGACCCAGAGGAGCTCCCAAAACATCCCCAGGATGCGGTGGGGACCGGGGCTGCTCCTCTGGCATCCCTGAGCTCGCCGCAATTGCATCCCTGGAAATGCCAAATAATTCCCCCTCGCCCAGAGGCCGTTCCAGCATCAGCCACCTCAGGATGTGCCCTGAAACAGCTCCAGCCTCTCCAAAAAGGAGATCTCACCCACCCTGGGGGCGTTTTTATTGGCACGATGCACATAATCCGTTATCTTTATTAGGACGGCCCCGTCCCTGTTTATGCGCAATCCGTGGAATTCTTTTCCTTGAGATAACAAAACCCCCCGGATCTGCTGGGCAGAAAACTGCTGATAATAGCACACAGCCATTTATTCTGTGTGGGATTGCTACAGTGAGAGCCCCGAGCAGGCAGTAGTGGGCAATTACTGTCGGCTCTGACCTGCAAATGGGAAAAAATTCCCCTTCCCAGGAAGGAGAACGAGAAGTTATGGACTGGACTCTGTGCTGTGGCAAGGCAAATAATAATAATTCCCTGTCTGGAAAGTGCTCCCTGCCTGCTCTGCCACAGCTCTCCACCTTTATTTTTGGAGCGTTTCCAGTTTCAGAGTGGTTTCTCTTTACCTGAAATATACTTTTTTTTTTTCTCCTTTTAATTAAAAATTGAGTTTGTTGTTCAGACGTACCCCCCTGTAATTTTAGTATCTTGCATAAAAACATCAGGCAGCACGTGGGTGCTGTCAGCTCTATAAAGAAGCTCTAAAACCATGGAAGTTTTAGAGGCTGGGGAGGTGGATCCAGCACCTCCCAGCATCTCTACCCTCCAAAATGCAGGCAAAATAAATTCCTTCTACATTAACTTTCCCCAGTAATTTAGTCATTGCAAGCCCCAGGAATTTGGGATGAGGAAAAGTGGCAAAGCTCCTTTGCCTTTTCTTGCCTGTGAATAAATCCTAAGTATTATATTAATTTTAAACCCATAAAGAATATGAAAAGTGGGAACAAAGCACTCAGCTCCCTCCTGATGGATAGTGCTTATCTTGTTTAGGAAATCAGCTTTAAATGAATGCTCAGATAAGCTAATTTTTTCATCTGTGGCTAGCACATTTTAAATTGTTTTATTTAACGAATAAAACCCAATTTTGATACTGGTTTTTGGGCATCTTAAATTGAAAACCAATTTCCATCCAAATAGACCATGGCACACGGTGTGAGTCCAAACTTAATAATCATCTCATAAAGAAGAAATGCATCATTCCCTATATTATAACATAATAAAACCCAAGCACAAAGAATTGCTGTAAATGTACATTAGGCTACATAATTGCTTAAGTAACCTCCCACATACAAAGTGTTTTCTTCTGTTTAGCAAAACAGAGGAGTTTTAGAAGAATCAAAGCTGCAGGTTGGTGGTTACCAATAAAGAATCAAATTATGGGAATAAATAAAACACGCAAATGAGAAACAAGATTAAAAGCTGGCAATTTAAACCAAGCTTTCTGCTTTGCTCATTCAAATCATCATTAAAAGAGGTGGCTGAAATAAATCATCTCTGGAATTTTCAGCTTTCAACTCCTTCCCTGCCAGGGAAAGCTTGGGAAGGATGAGAAGCAGCCCTGGCAGGCTGAGGGATGCAGCTGGAAATGGTGGGAGAGTGGCAGGGGGACTTCAGTGTGGGGCTTGTCATGGTTTGAACAGCCAGGTGTCTGCTAAGGAGGCAGGAGCCACCCCTGAAATGGAAAATGCAAACCCCCTCCCTCTGAATTATTATAACTTTGAAATTAAGGGGCTCTCAGGCAAAGATATGGGAATAGGAATAATAGTTCTGTACTAGCAAAATTAAAAATACAAAGGCAATAGTACAGAAAAGAAACCAAACCCCTGCCAGAGTCAGAGCAGTCCCTGCCCCCTGTGTGTCAGGGGGTGGCACAGCCCCATCCCATGGGGGCTCAGCCCTCCTGCAGTGCCAGCTGTGGCTCTGCTGGAGCAGGGATCCTGCACAAGGGGGGAGTTTTCCTCTGCAGCTCCAGGGCTGCTGGAGATGGGCCTGGGCTCCCTCTGGCCATGCAGGGCAGCAGAAGCTGCTCCTCTGGCAATGCACTGGGCAAAGGCTGCTGTGCTGTGCCAGCACCTCAGATTGGATCCAGGTAGGAATGCTTGGCTCCTCCCCTGGGCGCAGCATCTCCCCATGGGATGCTGGATTGGATCAGCCCTGCAGGGACACTCAGTGGCCATGGACAGCAGAGATCTCCTGCAGGGAGGGTTGGCTGTGGGAGAGATAAAGAAAAAACTGCCCCATGAACAGCAGAGAACTGCCCCAGCTCTGACAGATGGGACAGAACACACACACCCAGCATATCTTGCATTTCCAACCTAAGACAGCGCTGAACTCTCATAGATTAAAAATCCTAAATTACAAGTGCCTAGAATGGATTAAAAAATCCAAATGATAAGAGCCCAAAGCTGCCCAGATCACTCAATCCTCCCCAGTCCCTGTTCCATCCAACACCACATGCTTGGGAAGACACTTGTCCCACAGCTGTTCCTGAATCCCAGGGTCAGGGAGAGAAAGGTGGGATTTGGGGCGAGCCAGGGGCCCAGAAACACAGCAGACTCATGGTTGATGCTCCATTTTGCTGCACATCCCCTGAAGTTCAGGCACTGATGGGTGGCCCAGAGCCCTGGGGTGGGGAGATGGGATCCTGGCCCCCTGAATCCACCCCTTCCTGAGTTTTTTCATGGGCAGGATATGCAAGTTTTGTAGGAAAATGTTCATAGGGATCCTCCCATGGAGGCATCCCACCAGCAGGATGAGGTGAGAAGGGGCAGCAGTTGTGTCCCTGCTGGAAATCCATCCCTCCTGGATGGGAGCTGGATCCACCTGTGGGGAGCCCAGGGATGCAGGATCCCAAAGTCCCACAGAATGCCAAGACCCCCTGGCACCTCAGTTTGCCACCACCTGGGTGTTTCCCAGAATGAAGCAATGGAGGCTTCACATCCCTCCATGCCAGGCTCCCATGCTCTTGAGGAAGAGGAGTCCCTTTGGAGTGGATGGAGAGAATTCTGAAGAGAGAATTTTGGATTTTAGCAGGACCTGAGGCAGCCCAGAGGCCATGCAGGGTCAGGGTGGGGCACCTCCCCACTGGCTGTGGCAGCATCCTGGCGAAGACACTCAGGAAAAAATCCAATTCCTTCCTGGCATCTCTGGCTTGGACTGGCTTCCAGAGCATCTTCCTTTCATATGAAACAGAGAAGCTCAGCAAAATGTAGCAGTAATGTGTTGTTTTCTATTCCACTGCTCAGCGAGGAGCCTCTGGGGATGGCAGGGAAGGAAGGGGACCTCAAAATAGCTGCAGCCACTCTGTGCAGTTGGAGAAGCACAGAAATCCCAAAATAAAGCAAACATTCCTCTTGCCTATTCCTGTTCCAAGGAAAGGGCTCGGGTGAGAGCACTGTGAGGTGCCCTCTGGTTTTGTTTGTTTGGGAATAGCTCCCAGCAGCTGCTGGGAAGAGACAGAGGATTCAAGGGGCAGCTCAGAGAGCCCAGGGCCTCCCTGGTCACAGCTGCTGGGAAGGGGGGACACTGCAGCTCCCCCACTGTTGTATTAGTGGGGTTCCCAGATGAAGGGAGGAATGATGAATCTGCCTCCATGTTCTTAGAAATCTAATTTATTATTTTATGTTACTATATTATATTAAAGAATGCTATACTAAACTATACTAAAGAATACAGAAAGGATACTTACTGAATGCTAAAAAGACAATAATGAAAACTTGTGACTCTTTCCAGAGTCCTGACACAGCTTGGCCCTGATTGGCCAAAGAGTCAAAACAACTCACATGAAACCAATGAAACAATCACCTGTGGATAAACAATCTCCAAACACATTCCAAAGCAGCAAAACACAGGAGAAGCAAATGAGATAATATTGTTTTCCTTTTTCTCTGAGGCTCCTCAGCTTCCCAGGAGAAGAATCCTGGGCAAAGGGATTTTTCCAGAAAATATGAGTGCCACACCCACCCACATGTGGCACAGCCTCCTGGCTTGGCATCCATTGCTGCATCCCAACAGGCCATGGGCAGATGCTGGGTGTGGGGGAGAGGCAATCTCTGAGCAAGAGAGGCCAGAGAGAGAAATCCTAAAATCACAAAATCACAGCCATCTCCTCTGGGTGAGACACCCACATTCCAGCAGCCAGGCTGGCTCCAGGAGCTGAGCATCTGCTGGGTTAACTTTGGGACACTGATGCCCTGTGCAGGCTGGCCTAGAGCAGAGGCTGGCAGAGTTACAGAATAAAGCAGGGATTTATTCAAAGGATCTCCTCCATGGATCCACCTTGGGCAGCACAAAAGCCCAGCCAGGGCTGCACCCAAGATGAACCAAAATGGTCCCAAAATGCACGAGCGGGCACGGGGTCTCTCACTTTGATCAGTTCTGCTCCATTTGCATCTTGCAGTTCATTGTCCCATCCAGCTTTAGCCCCTGCAGTCCCATCCTTGTTTTTCTCTCTCCAGCCCATGTTGTTTGTGCTCCTGGGCTGAGATTTGGATCATTTGTCCTTGGTGCCCAGCTGGAGCAGGAATTGTTTTGTCTCCCTGCTCTGTGCACAGAGCTCAGCATCCCCTGATGTGAAGCTCAGACCCACACACTAAAGCAGAATAGAATCTGGAAAATACAAAAGCTAAACCCTGAGGCATCAACACAAGGGCCTGGAGGTCTCTTCCAACCTTAATGATTCCATGGCTGGCCCAGGGCTGCTCCAGACCCTCCCTGCTTTGGGCCAGCCCAGGGACAGGGCCACCCCCACCCACAGCAGTGCCCGTGTGCCCCCAGCTCTGTGCTGACCCCCAGGCCCCCCAGGGCAGGCAGGGCCAGGCTCCAGCCCCCATTTGAAGCCTGGTGCCTGCAGTGGGACCACACAGAGCTGTGCCTGCCCTGTCCCCTCCATCTGTCCCCTGCCATGGCTCCAAAAGGAGACCTGAGCTTCATCCCTTCTCCTCATCATCCTCCTGCCCCCAGGAAAGTGAGGAGATGCCTCCATCCAGCACAGGGAAAAGTGCTCACCAGCCAGGGCTGTGGATGGGATAATGGAAGTGTGAGGAGAGTCTAATTCCCTCTGCTGGAGCTCCCAAGCAGAGATTTGGTGTCTGGGAGGGGTCAGAGGCCCCTCTGCAGGTCCCCAGCCTGGTCTCTGCTCACGGAGCTGCTGCAGCTTCTGGTGCCTGCCTGACTTGGGCTCTGGCCAAGCCCAGCTCAGCCACTTCCAAGCTCTTCCCATGGCCTTGTTAAACCAAACTGGGCTTCAGCTGAAGGCAGCAGCACCAGCACCAGCTGTCCCAGGTCCCACAGGAGCCTTGTTTGCTGTATGAGGCACTCAAGGCTTTCTTTGTCTTGCCAAGAACAAGTGCTAAGGCAAAGCATGAGCCTTGTGCTGCCAGGAGGTACAAATTGGCACCCTCCAGCCATCCCAAAATAACCCAAACTTGTTTGACATAACAAGGTGATTAAACCAGTGAGAAATTCTGCTGCTCTGAGCCAACAGGACACGGTGACATAAAAGGAGTTTCAAATCTCAGCTCAATTAGGGGGAGGATGCAGATGGTTTTGGGGAGGGGGACATCTGCATGGGCCTCCCAGAGCTCACTGTGCCCTGCCAGCAGTGCCAGGCTGGGGCAAACAGGGGATCTGCATTTACCCACAGCTCCGAGGGCTGGGAGAACACAGAGATTGCCTGATTTGTCTGATTCCACCCATTTTCAGCTCCCCAGCTCCTTAGGGCGTGTGAGGACACTGCTGCCATGTGTCAGTGACCTGCCACCCCCTCCCTCACCCACTGCCCACTGTTCTGCTGCTGCCACACTCTGCAGTGGGAGCTGGGTGTGATAAAGCTGCTGATAACACAGACAGGTTGGGCTCTGTCAGCAAGGAACATTTTGGAACAGAGTCTTTGCTTCTGTCTCACCAGGCAGGGGAAGCAAAGCCAGGAAGAAGCTGCACAGCCCATGGATCTGGCATGAAAGGGAGGGAATTTGCCAGGATGGAGGGAAGCACCCACACAGGGTCCCAGGCTGGAGCAGCTCCACGCCACAGTGCAGGAGAACATCCAGAATCCAACCTGCTCCCAACATCAGCTGCCCCAGCAGCTCCCCAGGACCCCAGAGGACATCCCAGACCCCCCAGCCCTGCAGTGCTTGGGGAGACCTTCAGGGACCTGCAGAGCTCACCCAGGCCCCCATTCCCCTGTGCAGACCCTTCCAGCAGATTCTTGGTGACCTTCACAGGGCTGTCTCTGCTTGGCCAGCTCTCATCCCTGATGATTTGGAGCCTCTCTGGTTGCTGTCATGCAAACGGAGGGATGTTAAATCTTTGGCCAGCAGTAACTCACAGCCAGACAGAGCAGGGACTGACAATAACCAAAGGGTTTGAAATCCAATAGTCCCTAAACACTTTCAGGTGCTGCCTTTGCCTTTCTATCTTCAGGCTTCAGGGACAAATAATTCCTCACAATCTGTGTTCCCAGCTCCTCTCTGCTGAACTCCAGAGAAGGTTTTCAGTCAGGTCCAGCACAATGCGTGGCCATTCGTCACAAAATGATTTTCATTCATTTATCTCCATTCTGCCTTTTCAAGTCCTTTCCTTACGTGCTACTTCGGCCAAATTCCCAATTCCCTGGATTTATTATCACTATAAAATGGTTGCCTGCTCCACAGCATGACCCAGACACGCTCCCCACTGCGATGCTTTAAAGGCCTTCGTCTGTTCCTATGGCAACTGGAAAAGGAGGCAAGCACTGCAGCCAGCACAGGGATGGATCCTGCCTGGATGCTGCCATCCCTTCCTGCCTGCCAGGAGACCAGGACAGCACGGGGGGATGCACAGTGCTGCAGCCAGCAGGGCAGGAACGTGTTTTCCTGTGTTTTCCTGTGTTTTCCTGTGTTTTCCTGTGTTTTCCTGTGTTTTCCTGGTGTTTTCCTGTGTTTTCCTGTGTTTTCCTGTGTTTTCCTGTGTTTTCCTGTGTTTTCCTGTGTTTTCCTGGTGTTTTCCTGGTGTTTTCTGTGCTCTGCTCACCTCGTAGCAGCTCTGCCATGTCCACACCTGGCCAGGAGGATGTGGCAGTGCTGGAAGGAGCTCAGATTGTCCCGAGGGACACAGGCTGAGCTGGGATGGAGGTACAGGCACAGGGAGCTGGGAGCCCATGGTGGTGTCCAGCTGGGCTGGTCACTCTGATGTCCACTCTGAGCTCCAAGTGAAACACCTCACACAAACCCACTCCCTCCAAAGCAGGCAGCTCTGCCCCAAAAAGCTGCTTCTGCAAATCCCACTGCCTTCAACCTGTTGATAGACACTGAGGCCTTTTCCTTTCATTTACTGCTGTTATTCTCTTTTAATTCTTTATTAATCAATTCCCACATCAGCCACTCCATCAGTTTGCCCGGAATCGAAGTGGAGCTGACAGCCCTGTAATTATCCAGGTCGTCTCATTTATCCTTTTTAAACACTGGCAGAGACCTCACCTGGGAAATCAGCAGAGCAGATTCAGTTCTTGCTTTTGACACAGACACGATTTTGTTTTTCCTCCTGTGATGGGTCCCAGCCCTCAAGCTGAGGATCCTGTGGGAGCTGCCAAAGCAGAACTATGCACAGGGCCATGTGCACCATCACTGTCTCCTGCAGCATCCCAGCTTTCATTTAAAACTGGGAAAACAGCAGGGGAGGAAGGGCTCCCCATCCTCTCTGCAGCACAGGGGCTGGTCCCTCTGCTGCTCACAGAGCTGAGCTCCAGGGAAGGCACTCTCAGCTCTCACCACATTGCACAGAGCATTTCCTGAGCACCCCCTCCTCCAGTTTGAACAAAGCTCTTCAAAAGTGAACAAAATCTTAACAAGTGGGGCAAATTGGATTATTTCCTTCTGGAAATAAACCAAGGGGGGCTGCACTCTGGGTGGTCCTGACCTCTCTGATGTCCTCATGTGGCTCAGGGTGACAGCACACAGGAACATCCCCACAGCTGGCCATGGCCAGGGGCTCAGCCCCAAGGGGAAGGTGATGGGCAGGACCCCCCTGTGTCCCTTCCTTCAGTGATGCTGGGACCAGCAGCCATCCCACAAGGATTCACAGCTGCTGAACTTCCCCTGGTCAATCCTGCCCAGGCTGAGCTTTCCCTGGTCCATCAAAACCCTGTGAAGCTGCAACAGCCTCCAAGAAAATGAGCAAAACAGCTTTTGCAGGCAGCAAACATCCCTGCTAGGGCTCCTGCAGCAGGTAACTTACAGCACCCATAAATCTGTGTACAGCATCTTCTGAGGCCAGGCTGCTTTTAACACCCATCAAAAGCCACTGGAAAAAGCCAAAGGAGATGGAGAGGAGAGTCAGTCCTCTGGAGATGAGCCCTGGCTGTGTGCAGGGGAGGCAGCACATTCACACAGCCCCTCTGCCTCTGCTCCAGCTCCCCTTTGCTTCCAATTTTACACTCAGCAGAGATGCTGCTTATTCAGGCAGAGCCTTGAGCAACTGGCCCAGCCCCTGGGCTCGTGTGCAGATGGTGCAAAGCACTGGAGAGAGGCTTGGGAGAGGCTCCCCCTCCCCTGGCAGCAGCACAGCCGTGACACTGGCAGCAGAGAGGGGCAGAAAAGCCTCAGCTCGCTCCATCTGGCAGCCAGAGCTCAGGGGGCAGGGCTGGAGGTGAAGGGGAAGGAGTTTCTCTGTTTACTCCCTTGCAAGAAGGAGGAGGAGGTTAAACTGGGAGCAAGAGCCCCTTTGCCAGCCTGGCAGGGAGCACTGAGCTGAAGTGGTGAGCTCTGCTCACCCCTGCCAGAGCTGCTCCCCCAGGGCAGGTGCAAACACAGAGTTCCTGGTGCTGGGATGTGCTGGGAGTGAGAGCAGCATCACCAGGGTTTGTTAAACACAGAGTTCCTGGTGCTGGGATGTGCTGGGAGTGAGAGCAGCATCACCAGGGTTTGTTAAACACAGAGTTCCTGGTGCTGGGATGTGCTGGGGGTGAGAGCAGCATCACCAGGGTTTGTTAAACCCCCTCTGGGAAGCAGCTTTAGACCAAGGATTTGTGTGGGATTGCTGCTCAGCAGCAGAAGGGTTTGTTCTGAGCAGGGGGATACCAGGGGATGAGGAAAAATGGCATTTTAAAGCCCAAGGCTGCCCGGGGCTCCCTGGCAAATATTTCCCTCTTTGTGTCTCCCAGCAGGTCCCACGAGCCAAAGGGCAGCTGGGTGTGTGGAGGAGGTGATGCCTCGGGGAGGATGTTCTGCAGGGGCTGCTCAGCACTGCTGCCAGCAGGGAGGGAGGGATGGAGGCAGCAGCAAACCCACAGCAGCATTTTCCAGCCAGGAAAGCTTGGAAAAGGCAGCAGCCTCCAAGGAAGTGTTTGTGAGCATGGGCTCACAGAGGAAGCTCAGCACTGCTCCAAGGAGGCTGGAATTTGTGTCAAGGAGGAGATCAGGTTGGCTGCCTGCCTTTGCCCCACCTGAGGGCAGATTTGGAGGCTCCCTGGGCAGGGGAAGGGATCCTTGTTCCAGGACTGTAGGAGCACTGGGGGTGGGACGGTCGGGATGGAGCTGAGAGATCTCTGCAGCCAGGACTGGAATTTGGGGTTCATTGCAAAGGGCCTGGGTGCAGGGCCCTGCTGGGAGCTGCCAGGCACAGCTCAGAGCAGGACTGAGAGGAGAGAGGGGCAGAGAGGATGAGAGGGTGAGAGAGTAAAAGGGTAAGAGAGTGAGGTTCTCCTTACAATACCATAAATCTTCTTCTGTGGTGAATATTCTAATTCTCACTAACCAATCTAGTACAAGATACAAATCCTACAGCATTTACATACAGTCTATAAGAATCATTACGTTACCATACTGTGTTACATTTTAAACCCTAAAAACTCCTCTTTGGACCCCTTCTGCCAAGCCAGCAGGGTCTGCTCTGACCCTTGGAGCTGTCTGCAAGCAGAGGGTGTTGTTCCATCAAAAGGGGATCACCTTCAGCTGGCCACACCATTGTTTTCCAGTTGTTCAGTAACTGAGGGATCTCAAAGCTTGCTTTCATTTCAATCTTGCCTATTGATTTCTATATATCTATTTTCAATCTTGCCTATTTAGTTTCTATATTCTCAAAATCTTTTGCCAGACAATCATATTTGTAAGGCTTTCCTGTTTCACCTTCACCAACACAGGACACCCTGGGGAACATCACGGGGATGGTCCCATCCAAGACACCGAGCCCCAGGTGTGCAGAGCTGTGGAGCCCACCCCGAGCTGGCAGGTGAGGGGCACCCCTGTCAGAGCAACAGGGACATCTCCACCGAGATTTCTGAGCCTGACATTCCTGCCCATGCTCAGGCTGCTCCGTGTTCCACCTCTCCTGGCTCTGAGCTGCTTTGCAGCTGACTCTGGGGGCTGGAAAATTAGCAGAATCGGTTTGGGGTACTTTCAGGAGCTCTTTCAATGTTGATGACTGCTGGTGAATTAAGAGCATAGAGAAAATGAAGTCTCTTCCACCACAGAATAATAAATAGCTCCTACATAACCTTTTGCCTAATCAGAAAATAAGACTGGACTCCAGAGCATTTCAAGTTTTGATCTCTCAGCCGAATCTGCCATGCAAGGAGCCTGTTGGTAGTAAATTTTTTGTCTGTGTTTGATACAGTTCAGTTCAGAAAATGAGCAGAGAGCAGATTTCAGAGACAATGTGAGAAAACACTCATGTTCTGGCTAAATTTCAGTCCCCTATGTAGCCTTTTTTTTCTCTCTCTGCCCCTATTTCAGTGTACATTGTACGAAAAAAGGCCATTAACAGTGAGAGGGGAAATGCCATTAAAATGTGAAGATGCTCAAATGCCAGGGCAATGGGGTCTGGGTAATTCTCTAAGACACCCTGAGGTTGGAAGGCTGACACAGGCTCTCCCTGTGTCCTGCCTTCCCTGTCTTTTCACCACAGTGCTGGGGTGTTGGGAAGGATGAAAGTTTGACAAGAAAGTCTCACAGATATGGATGCTGAGCAGAAAGATTTTTAAATGTAGAATCTGAAGAAGGAATAAAGATGGAAACAAGTTTTGATATAGAAGAAAAGAATTGCTGAGCCAGTCTGACTGGATAACCAAGGAGGCAAAGGTTGATTGGAAGGGGTTTTTATGGCTTAGAGCAAAGGATAAACCCACCTCAAACAAGAAGATGTTTTTACCAAGCAGAAAGAGAGCACAGGCAAACAAGGCAGCAAATGTTGCAAGTAGAAAAAGGTCTCAGAATTTTCCACTGCAAGAAAACTGAAAAACAACTTCTAGCTTAAAGTGTACTGTACTAACTTTGAGTGATTGGAGAACAGTAACATGAATGTGGTAATTACAGTAGTTATGATAGGCTATAGGTAAAAGTTAAGGGATAGATTGGTTATCTGTATTAAGATGCTCAGCAAAGAAAAGTCTATAATGCACTGTAACCAAACCCAAAGGGTGTCCAGGCCTGCCTGCAGCTGGAGCTGGCAGCTGTGGGCACAGCTCTGTCACCCACAGCCCTGGGCTGCTGTGACACCTTGGGTACAATAAACTGCATTTTGGAGAGCAGCCTGGAGCCCCACATCTCTCATTCAGGCTCTTACATTGGGGTTCTCTCTCCAGAAGCACGAGGGGATGGCTGGAGGCAGCACAGACACCAGAGGTGAAGGAAACCCCCAGGACCCTCCTGGCAGAGCCCTGGGCAGGGGAGGCAGGGCAGGAGCACAGCCCAGAGCAGAGCAGCTCCACCAGTGCCACTGTGAGAAATGATGCTCGCTTCCAAAAAATGGAAAAGGTTTATTAAACCTTATAAAAAATACAACAGAAGACTGAATAGAGGAAATATTGTGGGAGCAGAGGATTTTTCTCACCATGTGCTCATCTACACAATGGATGTTCTGCCTTTTAACCCTTTAGCCCCTCCCAAAGTTCTGTCCATCAACTCCTTCTTCACTGTCCAGTGGTGGAGTTTTACTTTTTTAGATCCTTTTTGGAGGTCAGGTGTTGCCATAGCAACGAGCCAACCCTCCCAAATGCCCCAAACCCAGGCCACCCCCTGATAACAATGTAAAAGGGAGGAAACAAACTATAAATCTATAAAACTTCTCCCAACATATACATAATATTTGCCCTTTAATTGTGAGAGTGAACCATTTCATTGCTCATCTATCACACCACAATCCAAGCTCACCCTGCAGTTTGGAGAACCACCCTGGAGACAGTGAGGACAAGCCCCAAACAGGCTCTGGGCATGGCAACCAGCCCTCCCACAGGTCCCTATTCCCAGCACATCACACAGAGGGAGCCCACTGCTGCCTGAAAGGCCCTTAAAAAGCTTTGTTCAATACCTGTGTGGTTGTTAAAAAGCCTGGCATCGATTCTCTTTGCACAGCCCCATCAGCCCATCCCTCCCCGACCTCCCAAGCCCCCAGCACTGGGATCCCTTTGTGTGGCAGCAGTTTATGTAACACACTCAAAATGCATCAAAACTCTGCAGAGGCACCTGCAGAAAGGCCTTCTGAGCACACCTAAAGCTGTTTGTTCACCAGATGGAAGATACAGGGCACAAACTACTCCCAGGGATATTACAGAGTGTGCTCTTTGCTCTCGCCCTGGCACTACCCAGAAAACTTCCCAGGAATTCAGGAGTGCTGAGGATTTAATGGCTGCAGGGATGAGGTTGTGAAAAATAAATGGGCTTTGTTTGGTAGCTTCCTGCCACTTGCGGGAAACAAAGTGGTTTCAAACACCACGGTTTTTAAAGCTGGGTATTTTCAAAATAAAGAAGTGAGGGAGATTTCCAGCTGACATCTGAGCAGCAAGATGAGCTGGGGAAGGAGATGGAGGATTTGGAAATGCTTAGCCCTTCTTCCCTGCCACAGTAGCACTGGGAGAGAGTGACAGAGCCTTCAGCCTCACAGGGTCTGCACCACACAGCTGTGGGAGTGACCCCTGTCAATGCCACCTCTCCCAGGTGCCCAGGATTTGTGCAAGAGCAGGAAAGATTTTGGGAACATTTTGGGTGTGTGGGGTGAGCATCACTCCACTCACCTCAGGCTGGGATTTGAGGCAGGATGAAGAGCCTCAGCCCCAGCAGGCAGCTGTGGACACATAGCCCAGCAGCTGGAGGAGGCATTTCCCTCATTTACAGCAACTTCCCAGGACCCCAGGTCAGAACTGAAAGTGGTTGCTTTTTGAGAAGCTATTTAGACCTCTACAGAGGAGCACACACCATCTCCATAAATTCCAGCTGTGTCGAGGGCAGCAGGATCAGAGAATGTGTCCTGACCACGAATCCACCAATCTCTTCAGGAAAGAATCAATTTTTATGTGCTCGTAGCTGTGGGGATTATTGTTGACCTTGTGTGATCATAAATAGAAGGCACTTTTGGCACAGCCCCTGCTTTCATCTGGCTCCTCTTTATCTTCCTCTCTCTCTCCACTTCCCCATTTTTGGAAGGTAGCTGCCTACTTTGCACCTGCCTACAGCAATCTCCTTTGGAAACATCCATGCATCTTTAAAGGCAGAATGCTGTCAGAGAATCACAGAGTGCTTTGGGTTGGGAGCCTAAAGCTCATCTCATCCCACCCCTGCCATGGCAGGGACACCCCCCACTGTCCCAGGCTGCTCCCAGCCCCTGTCCAGCCTGGCCTTGGGCACTGCCAGGGATCCAGGGGCAGCCCCAGCTGCTCTGGGCACCTGTGCCAGGGCCTGCCCACCCTGCCAGGGAACAATTCCTGCCCAATATCCCATCCATCCCTGCCCTCTGGCAGTGAAGCCATTCCCTCTTGTCCTGTCACTTCCTGTCATTGCCCAAAGTCTCCTTGGTGCTCCTGGGCTCCATCTCCACCAGGGAATGCAGTGCTTGGGTTCCCATGAGCAGGACAGAGCCCAGCTGGGGATGGGATGGGGCACAGAGCAGCCTGGGACTGCCCCCAAACCTTCACCATGCCCTTTTACCCCTCCCCACAGCTGTGCTTTTTGCCACTCTGCACCCACAGATTGGTGACCCCAGGATGAGCTGGGCTGTTCAGCTGGGAGCTGTGGAAATCATCCCACAGCTCTGCCCTCCTCCACTGTCTTGGTTTGGAAAGACAGGAGTCTGCTAAGGAAGGCAGGAGCCTCCCCTGAAATGGAAAATGTAAACCCCCTCCCTCCAAATTGCTATAAATTTGAAATTAAGGGGCTCTCAGGTTTAATTATTCCTGGGAGCAGGAATAACAGTTCTTTACTAGGGAAAAAATAAAAGATTAAAAAAAACAATGCAGTAAACCAAAACAACAGTGCCAGAGTCAGAACCCAGCCTGACACCCTGTGGGTCAGGGTGCTGGCAGCAGAACCATTGGAATTGTGGCTCAGCCCTCCTGCAGTGTCTGGGGTGGCTCTGCTGGAGCAGGGATCCTGGAGAAAGGTGCAGTCTCTGCCTCTGAAGATCCAGGGGAAGGAGAGGCAGCTGCTGTTCCTCTGGGCAATCCAGTGCAGAAGCTGTGCTGGTGTTCCAGAATCTCAGATTATATCCAGGTAGGAATGCTTGGCTCCTCCCTCTGGGCTCACATCTCCCAATGGGATGCTGGAGTTCTTATCAGCCATGCAGGGACATTCAATAGCTGTTATCAGCAGGTGTCTGCCCTGAGAGAGGAGTGGGTGTGGAAGAGATAAGGAAAACTGCCCACTGAACAGAAGACAGCTGCCATCCAGGTGGCAAAGAGATACAATTTGCTTGGCAATCCAGGACATCCAGCCAGCCCCCACAGCTGCAGGACCCTGGGAGATCAGCCAGATCCACTCACAATCATCATTAACTCAGGAAAATTGGGACATGAAGTTGGGACAATTCATGAGAATTAACTATTAACATTAACAGTGGCCAGCCAGGGCAGTGGCCAGCACGGGTCCCTCAGCCCATGGCTGGGGGCACAGAGCCTGCCAGCCCTGCTGGTTCTCTGAATTCTCAGCCCAGGGCTGCCTTTTCCTCCTTCTCCAGCACCCAACCAATCAACTGAATAAACAAGGAAGCAGCAGTTAACCCAGCCTCTCCATCAGCCTGCTGCCCAGCCGCTCCCAAATGGAAGCTCACAGCTCTCCCTGCCGCTCCAGGCACAAGAACACAAGGTCACCAATTACTGTTCACCCTCTGCTCATCTCCACCCACACCTGAGTCAGCCTGAGCTGCCCACAAACCAAGGACAGGCTCTTCCACAAGGCAGCTGGGGCAGGGCATTGCTGTCACAGCTGCTGTGACCTGGGGTTTTCCATTCTTCCCACTCTGCAGCCTCTCCCCAGAGCATCTCACCCCATTCCTGGGAGCCCCACAGCAGCTTTCAGCTCTGGGATGAGCCACGAGGCTGGATTGTGTTTCCCACAAAGCATCACAGCCTCAGGGATCCCCCAGGAATGAGGCAAGGCACAGGTTCTGTGAAATTACTGAGAAAGAAAGAAAAAAAATATATATTTTACAGACTCATCTCCTGCACCGGCAGGCAGGACTTTGAAAGTTGCAGTGCCTTGTAAAATCTGGGTCAGTTTTGTGAGATTATTTTGAAGGAGTGGAAAATCATTCTGACAACATCAAACTACCCCATTTGGGCTTTCTTTTTATTATTTTTTCCCCTTTGAGTGAAGTGCCTTGGAATGACTTTTAGTTCTTTATAATCTAGTGAAGTTAAATCAAAGTTAGAGCCGAATAAATGCCCCAAATGATTGGTGGCAGAGCTGTGAACTCTCTCTGAGCAGCAGCTGGGTCTCTCACCAGGCCAGCACTGCCATAGCTCATCAAGTGAGGCAGTTCAGTCACCCTCCCCTCTCCCTGCTGCCCCTCCAAGCCCAATTCCCTTCTCTTTCCAGGCCAGCAGACACCACCCACCCTGAGAAACTCTCAGGTGGCTGTATTTGTTTAAATATTCCTATCTATATTTCAGAGTTTTCTTTGATTTGCCTTTTTTTTAACTAACTAAGGAAGTTCACAAAAGGTTGGCAAAGTGTACCATGGTGATACTGTGAAATATTGCAGTTGTGGCTCCTGTATGTTTAAAGTAAGAGGGATGTGACAAACTGGATTTGGCAGGTATTTTCTGGAAATTTTCAGGATTTTCAGGAATTTTCAGGAGAGCTGGGAGTTGTGTTCCCATCTGGGAACCACTTATGGGCTCTCTATGGGATGGGATGAGAAAATATTTGCCCTGCAGCACCCCCAGCTCAGGGGGGGAAGCTGTTTCCAGCCTGTCCCTGGCAGGGCCACCAAGGGAAGGTCCTGCTGCCCCACCAGGGGCAGAAACACCCCCTGCCCATTCCCAGCACATGGCAAAGCCACCACCCCATGTGCTGGGACCCACCTGGGGACATGAATCTGTGTGACAGCACAGTGTGAGAGCCCTGGGCATCACCAGGATTCCCTGCTCCAGTGGGGATCCCCCTGGATCAGCACCATCTCCACCCCTCTGCCTGGAGTGACTGACCCCATCCACTGCTGGGACCTGCCCTGAACACAGCAGAGCAGAGCCAGGTGAGCAGAGTGGTGCCCAAGGGGACAACAAGGCCACCCCATGGGCAGGGGATCACCCCAGACCCTTCAGGGAGGGCAGTGGGTCACTCCAGACCTCTCAGGAAGGGCAAGAGATCACCCCAGACCTCTCAGGAAGGGCAGTGGGTCACTCCAGACCTCTCAGGAAGGGCAAGAGATCATCCCAGACCTCTCAGGAAGGGCAGTGGGTCACTCCAGACCCCTTGGGATGGGCAGTGGGTCACCCCAGACCCCTCGGGGGGCTGCAGCTGCCCCATGTGTGAGAGGGCCCCCACCCCAGGGTGCTCTCATGGTCACCCACCTCCAGCCCCCTCCAGGCACAGCTCATCAGGCTCTGGCTGTGAGGACAGCAGACAGAGCAGGTGATAATTTCATTTCCCTTGCAAATGAGCCCACGTTCCTTCCCCATCCCCAGCACCTCATCAGCAGAGTCATCATCCCCACCCCACTCACTTCAGCTCATCCCCCAGCCCTGACAAAGCCATTCCCACCTCTCCATCTCCCTGCAGACAGGTTTGCTCACCACTGAAGTTACCACAGTTAACTGTGGATATTAACAAGAACAACTTGCTTTGCCAGCAGATGTGGGTCCCTAAACCACCATCCAGCACCAGCTCCTGCAGCCCTTCACCTGTGGCTTGGGGTGGGACAATGCAAAAGGTACCCTATACAGAAAAGGGGCTTTGTGGATGTGGGAACAGGGCTGAGGTGTGAGATGTGGGTGCAAGAAACTGGAAAACCCGAACAGGTCCCATCCCAGCACAAGGATGTGACCATGTTCACAGGGGTCTGAGGATGAGGGAAGAGACGAGGATCTGACTCCATGTTTCAGAAGGCTGATTTATTATTTTATGATATACATTATATTAAAACCATACTAAAAGAATAGAAGAAAGGATTTCATCAGAAAGCTGGCTAAGAATAGAATAGGAAAGAATGATAACAAAGGCTTGTGGCTCAGACAGTCTGAGCCAGCTGACTGTGATTGGCCATTAATTAGAAACATCCAACATGGGCCAATCCCAGATGCAGCTGTTGCATTCCACAGCAGCAGATAACCATTGGTTACATTTTGTTCCTGAGGCCTCTCAGCTTCTCAGGAGGAAAAACCCTAAGGAAAGGATTTTTCATAAAAGACGTCTGTGACAAAAGGACCCCCCCAAATCCCCTCCACTCCTGACAGGGAATATTTTATCCCTGTTTTCCCCCCTTTGCCTTCCTCCATCGAGGCTTTCCCAACCCCACTGCTACCCCATGCAGGGTGGGTTCCAAAATCAGCCAGCCCAAATCCCCAGGCCCTGCCAAGGCCCTGCTTTGCTTTATTCCCAGCACCCCTGATCTCCCCACAGACCATTCCCATCACAGGTGCTTTAAACTCCACCCTGCTAGAGCACAGTGATTAAAAACAAGCCTGAAACCTTCCCAGGGAACTCAGAGCAAAGCCCAGGCTGCAGAAAACTCCAGAAAACAAAGACTGGGAGCTCCTGATTCCCTCCTGGTCAGGGGAGGGGGGCAGGCACTGGGTAGGGGTCACAAGGGGCAGCCACTGGGTGATGGTGTCACCTCCTGAGGTCAATGCACAGACTCCAATGGCATCAATTCAGATCCCAGCAGGCTCCAACCTCCCAGAGAGCTCTGATCCTGCCCTGCCTTAGCTGGAAACGCTGCATTGAGGGGGGTATTCCTTCTGCCCCCCAGAGCTCTCCTCAGCCTGACCCAGCCCAGCCCATTGGTGCCCCCCTACAGCTCTGCCCTGGATTTTTAAGGCACTGAGGAGCCCTGACACACCAGAGATGGGCTCCATCCTGCCCCCAGCCCTCCTCCCTGCAAAACAGATGGGGAGCAGGAAAAGCCAAGAGTGCCAGCAGGATCCAGCCCCACTCTCCTTAATTTCTGTTGAATAATTAAACTCTGGGAAGTGAATACTTTCTGCTTAAAAAACACCACTTCCAGTGTTTGTAATTACTGTTTTATTGAAGCATTAAAAATTAAAGGGCATCCTGAGGTTACAGTGAACATGAGAGCTGTGTTCAGCCCCAGCAAGGGCAAGCTGAGCTCTTGGGCACCAGCCCAGCCCTGGGGGGGCACAGCCCCCCAATGTACCCCCAAAACCTGGGGGTCTGGGCCACAAGCCCTGCCCAGCTCAGGCTGCCTCCCTGAGGAGAGAGGCCCACCACATTACTCCAGCCTGGGCTGCTCTTTCTCCACTTTGGGGACTTCTTACTCCAGTTTGGCCCCTGATAACCCACGGGGGGGATGCAGTGGGGCTCAGACCCCCCACAGCCACCCCATGCCACATGGATCACCCATGACCAGTGGGATGCCCCCATAAACTCCAGACTGGTTTCCATGGCAGTCAGTTTCCAACCCTCCACGGCAATAACTCTCCCTGCTCCCCATCCAGAGTGGTGGGGCACTGCCAGGGCTTCCCAGAGCACCCCAGCACATCCCCTGTGGCATTCACATTCTCTGAAAAAATCCCTTCACCCAAGGTTTTTCTCCTGGGAAGCTGAAAGGCAGCAAGAGAGGCCTCAGAGAAAAAAGAAAACAATTCTGATCTCATTTGCTTCTCCTGTGTTGTGCTCACTTGGAATGTGTTTGGAGATTGTTTACCCACAGGTGATTGTTCCATTGGATTCTGCTGTGAGTTTTGACTCATTTGCCAATTGGGGCCAAGCTGTGTCTGGGACTCTGGAGAGAGTCACGAGTTTTCATTATTATCTTTTTAGTATATCTTATATTAAAAAGATATACTATATCTTTATACTTATAAAAGTATCTTTTCTGTATTCTTTAGTACAGTATATTGTGTTTACTTGGAATGTGTTTGGAGATTGTTTACCCACAGGTGATTGTTTCATTGACTCTGGTATGAGTTTTGACTCATTGGCCAATTGGGGCCAAGCTGTCTGGAAAGAGTCACAAGTTTTCATTATTCTCTTTTTAGCATTCTGTAAGTATCCTTTCTGTATTCTTTAATATAGTACAGTATTCTTTAATATAATATAGTATATTAATATAATATAGTATCATAAAGTAATAAATTAGCCTTCTGAGCACATGGAGTCAGATGCATCATTCTCTCCTCTCATCAGTGGACCTGCATTTACAATAATCCTCCAGTTTCCCCCAGCACTCTGCCCTGCCAGCAAACCAGTACAACCAGTGCAGCTCCCTCCACCTGCAGGGACAGAGCCCATGGGGTACCTGGGCAGGCAGATGAGGCACAACCTTCCTGCAAACTCCAGGAAAATCCAAATTCCTTCCTTCTGCCTGCCCCTCACCCCATCCCTGCTGGCTCCCCAGTGCTGTCTGTGTTCTGGGGCTGCCTGGCAGGTACTTGGCTCTCTCCCAAGCTGAGGGTTGCAAACCATCCCCGTGGCAGCAGAAGGAGAGACAAGCTTTGTAAAAGTGACGCACGGCAGATGCAGATTAATTTTATTTTACAGTCCTGCTGAGGCTTTTGAGCCAGTCACCAACACGGGACTAAAAATACCACCAGGGGCCTCGAGTTTTTATTTTTCCTGTTCAACAACACTTACAACAAAAACACCCAGCCAAAATAGCAGCTACAAAACTGCCTCAGCCCCTGGTGGGTGATGGAGGAGCTGGGGGTGGGCAGGTGAGAAGGCTCTGCCTGTGCTGGGGTGGCCAGAGGAGGAGGAGGAAGAGGAGGGGGAGGAAGAGAAGCAGCATTCCTCTGCAGCAGAACAGGCTTCCAAGGAAGATAACCCCCAGATCTGTGGTGCACAATTCTCTGCAGCTTTGGATGATGCTGAGCCAAATGTAAGGAGCATAATCCTCTATTTTCTGTGCTGCTGAATGTTGGCAGTGTGGTTTTGTCAGTGAATTTGTCCTTTCTGGTGTATTTAATGGAGCTTTGTCTGGCTGCTCTGGTGCATGCAGGACCCTGGGCATCCAAGATTCCCTTGTGGCCATGCTGGCAGCCAGCCTTTGGGGAGAAGCCTCTCCAGGAGTTCATCTTTCAGCTTCCTGGCCAATTTTCAGGAGAGCATTGGCAGAATCCATCCCAGTGCCTGGGGAGGAGCCAGGCAGGAGTGGGGATTTTACATCCCATGGCTCTGGAAGCAAATTCCCCAAGGGAACAGCAAAGGTGTGCTGGGATGCTCCCAAAGGAGAGGGGTGCTGGGAAGGGGTTTAGGGGTTTTCCTGGTGGGATTTAGGGAGCAGGAGGGAAGCAAGGAGGGTTTGAAGGCAGGCAGGGCACAATCCTGAGCTGCCCCTGGGATCAGAGGGGTCCAGAGCCCCTCGTGTGATCCAGAACAAAGCAGGAGGAAAGGGCTGCTCCACATCCCTGCTGAGGCCACCTGGCACTGCTTGGTTAACGTGCCCAGAAAAAGGAGGACAAGCAGATGTTCTCAGCCAGGCTCTTTGCAGCACAAAGCAGCAGTGGGGGAGTCCCTGAAATGTCCCTGCACTTTGGTTTCTGGTAAGAACCTGCTCAAACAGGAGCTCGAGCAGCCGAATTCGCAGCATTCCTGAAAAAGTGCTGCTGATGGAATTCAGTCAGGGGACACTGGGTCACACAGGGGTGTCCCCTCACCTGTCCCCCAGGTGAGGAGAAGCAGATTTAGGGACCAGACCCAATCCCCTCCCCCAGGGGACCCCTGGGTGGCAGCTCTGGTGTCATGGACTCATCACTGCACCTCCTCCCCTTTGTGATGCAGTTAAGGGAGATAGTGCAGCTGTGGCTTGGGGGAAAGATGATTAACCATTATAACCCCAATTACAGCTCCTAATTGGGATTCATTTGGTGAGTTAATTAAGTGTGGAAATCTGTTGCCTCCCACTTTTCTTTTATGAACTTCTTGCTCCCAATCCCAGTCCCAGCCTGGCCACACCTGGCAGGGCAGAGAACTGTCACTGCTGTCACTGCTGTGTGGTGACACAGAGATTGGGGTGCCACTGCTGGTGACAGCCTGAGGGGCTCCACTTTAGCACTGCCACTGTCTGACCCAGAAGCAGAGACACCAAAGGGTGGGGACAGGAACCAAGAGGGCTCAGACCTCAGTGCCAAATCTGAATGAGCTTTTGCAGAGGGGCAGGAATGTCACAGGAGCCTGAGGACAGCCAAGGGATGTCTTCTTGATGATGTCCTGAGGGTCTGGTGGCTGAGGAACCTTGCAGGTAGATCTGGTGGAGCCTCTTCCCTGCGCTCCTCTCATCCCAGCACACCTTTGCTGTTCCTTGGGGAATTTGCTTCCAGAGCCACGGGAGGTAAAACCCCCACACCTGCCTGGCTCCTCCTCTGTCTCCAGAGCAAACCAGGAAAGGAAATCCTGGTGTGCCAGACTTGGTGAGAGCAAGGGTTGTGGGACAAACCACAGCCAGGGGCTCAGTGTGGGACTGAGCAGGACTGGGAATGCCAGGAATGCCAGGGAAGGGAGAAGCAGCAGCTCCAGTGCCCAGGCTCTGTGCAGCAGCCAGGGGTACCAGGGGTGCCTTTCCCTGAGGAAAGCCTTGCTGGAAGTGCAGACCAGGATCTCCCCAGCTACAGCTTCTGTAGAAGGACAAGGGGGGTCTGAGGGTCCAGAGGAGACCCTGGAGATGCTCCAAGGGCTGGAGCCCCTCTGCTCTGGAGCCAGGCTGGCAGAGCTGGGGGCGCTCACCTGGAGAGGAGAAGGATCCAGGGAAAGCTCAGAGCCCCTTGCAGGGCCTGAAGGGAGCTGATAACAAAGATGGGAACAGACTTTTTAGCAGGGGCTGTTGTGATAAGGCAATGGATGATGGTTTTAAACTAAAGCAGGGTCATTTCAGACTGAATACAAGGAAAAAAAAATTTATAGTGAGGCTGGTGAGGCCCTGGCACAGGGTGCCCAGAGAAGCTGTGACTGCCCCTGGATCTCTGGAAGTGTCCAGTGCCAGGTTGGACAGGGTTTGGAGCAATCTGGGACAGTGGAAGGTGTCCTGCCCATGGCAGAGGTTGGAATGAGATGAGCTTTAAAGCTTCCAAGCCAAACCATCCCATGATTCTGTGATTCCCATCTGTCCCAGCACTGTCCAGGCCTGCTGTGCTCCCTGTTCCATGTACAGACTCTGCCCTGCTCCCACTGCTGCACACAGCCAGACAGCTGGCAGAGCTGCTGGAGATCCCTATTATTTTTCTCAGCACTCTCCTGAAAATTAATTAATTCAATCAATTCATTAAATAAACACTCCTCCACACTCTGAGCCAGCTGTGCACGGTGTCAAGCTGCAAGAGCATCACTCATTGCCAGGCTGAACTTCCAGGTCCCAGTCCCAGTGATGGCAAACTGGGGGAATTTGGGAAGGAACTGGAGCTGGGAGTGAGGGGTTGCAGTGCAACATTCAGCACAAAATGAAAATGAAATGCTTTGCACACAAAGCTCTGGAGTGGCTGCATTTCCATGCAGGTTGCAAAGTCTTCCCTTATTTCTTAGTGATGCTGTGAGATGCTTTGAATCCTTAGATGAAAGGCACTAAATTAGGACAGATCGTTATTTCCTGTTTTCTGGTTTATATTTAGAGAAAAGCTGATACCTCTGGCAGCTCTCTCCAACACTAAAACAAACTTCTCTCCTGTTTCCAACTGGTCTCTGCTGGAACCTCAGTTCCAGAGGGTGAAGGGTGGTGGGAGCCCTCTGAGAGATGGAGAGGACATAGGGACAGCCCCCCAGCCCCTTTCCTCTGGCAATCCAGAGCCAGCAGCCAGGGCTTGGCAGTGGACACTTCATTCATTCCTTTATTTTTGCCCTCCTGATGCCCTTTGCAGGCAGCAGTGGCACCTGTGCCAAGCAGCCCTGGCTGGAGGCCAAACCCCACAGAGCCATCAAATCCCTTCAAACATTCCCCTCTCTCCCCAGATTTAATTTCCCCCTCTCCAGAGGAGCTGGATGCTCAGGGCTGGGTCCTGGCTCAGCTGCCACCCTCCCTGGGCTGGGGGATGTCCCCTCCTGTCCCTTCTTCAGGCACTGGCAGGAGAAGCTGCTCCCTCAGCATTTCTGCTCTGGGGATGGCTCTTGGTATTTGTGTGCCTGCCTTGGGGGATAACATTGAATGGGCCTTATCTCTGCCGAGAAAATATCGATCCTGAGTTCTAATGGCTTTCCACTAACGAGCCACAATGAGTGTGGCTGGGCACCACTGCTGGAGCTGATGAAAACGGGAATGCTCAGCCCCACAGCTCTGAAAAGGACTTTCACCACCAATCCATGTCCCTTCTACAAGATACAGTAAAATAAAGAGTGAAAAAGAAAGAGAAAGGAAAAAAAGGCAGAAGATTTTGCTGCTCTTTTCACCCAGTAAGTCTGAGGACAGATTTTCAATTTATTCACTTTTTCACAGCTCTGGATTTGCCACAGGGAGGGAGAGATGAGGGAAGGGGACAGGAGATGAAATGCATTCGTTTATTTCGGGAAAGTCATCCTAAAGGGGGAAAACTAATATTAAAAAAACAACAAACAAAAAAAAAAGGTAGGAAAAACCCTGCCATCAGGAAGACAGGACTCAATTAAAACAAGACCTTGAGATCCATGAGGCAGCAGCGCCGAGCAGGGTCCATCAGCCATCCCTGTCAGGCTCCCGGAGGCTGTGTGGCAGTGAGATCCATCACCTGGGGAAATAACCACGGTGCTTACATCTTCAGCAGCTCCTTGATCTGCTGATAAACCCGTTAGGGGAAATAAATGGGTTTCTGCTGCCCAGACCGGCCACATCAGGGATGTGATTTGCTGTTTTACTGGGAGCTGATAAGCGCAGGATCAGGAGGGAAAAGCTGCTTGAACCATTTGCTAATAAAGGCTGAGATAAGAGCAGAGCAGCCTTGAGAGGTCTCCTGGCTGTGATTTCCAGCCCTGATCGCTGCTCCAGGCTGGCTCTGCAGGGCAGGAGCTGCTGCAGGACAGGGATGTGGCATTCACATTGAAAAAAATGAAAAAATTCTGAAAAAATTCCTTCGCCCAGGGTTTTTCTCCTGGGAAGCTGAAAGGCAGCAAGAGAGGCCTCAGAGAAAAGGAAAACAATTCTGATCTCATTTGCTTCTCCTGTGTTGTGCTCATGTGGAATGTGTTTGGAGATTGTTTACCCACAGGTGATTGTTCCATTGGATTCTGCTGGGAGTTGTTTTCACTCTTTGCCCAATCAGGGCCAAGCTGTGTCAGGACTCTGGAGAGAGTCACGAGTTTTCATTATTATCTTTTTAGTATATCTTATATTAAAAAGATATACTATATCTTTATACTTATAAAAGTATCTTTTCTGTATTCTTTAGTACAGTATATTGTGTTTACTTGGAATGTGTTTGGAGATTGTTTACCCACAGGTGATTGTTCCATTGGACTCTGGTGTGAGTTGTTTTCATTCTTTGCCCAATCAGGGCCAAGCTGTGTCGAGACTCTGGAAAGAGTGAAGAGTTTTCATTGTTATCTTTTTAGCATTGTGTAAGTATCCTTTCTGTATTCTTTAGTATAGTATAATATTCTTTAGTATAATATAGTATCATAAAATAATAAATTAGCCTTCTGAGAACACAGAGTCAAATGCATCATTCTCTCCCCTCATCAGTAGCCCTGCATTTACAATGGGGGTACCCAGGATGATGAGAGGGGACACAGGGCAGGGACCACCCATCCTCCCCACCCTGCACTGGCAGGGGAAGGGTTTAGTGCCAGCAACATTAAAAATAGGGAGAAAAAAAACCCAAACCAAATCAACTCCATAAAGAAAGTTCTGGGTGTAATTATTTAGAAGAAGAGTGAGGCTCAGAAACATAAATCGCCCCTGGCTTCATTTCTAGGTAAGGAAAATGGATTTCCAGAACAATATCATTCTTTTGACACGCCTGTCCTGGTTTCACAGCTGCCAGAAAACAGGTTTGAAAAAAAATCTGAAACATTCCAGGAGACTCTGTTGGGTGGATGATACCAGAAATCTGGAAATCAAAAGGTCCAACCCCCACCCCTGAGGGGACCCCAGGGGCTCCCCATGAACCCACTCTGGCTGTTAAACAAACTGTCCCAGCCAGCAGCATCAGAGAGTGCAGCTGACAACTTCTCATTCCATTTTGTTTGGGTTTATTCACAGTTTTGACACCATTTCCCTCTCCCCACTGGGGATTTATTCTTTGCAATTAGCGGTGGGAATTAGAACCTCTTTCATATGGCAGTGGCTCTGCTTCCCTTCAAATCTCTTTCATGCTCCTGCTTAATAAATTGTGAATTTGATGTTTGCATCCTCAGCTCTCCCTTCCAAATGGAAATGTGTCCTGGCCAGGGAGACCAGGTTGGAGACTTGCTCAGAAAGAGCTTGGGAAGGCAGCTGGGATGCCCCAGTGATCACCAGGCACAGCCAGGGCAGAGAAAAGCATTTCCAGGTGACAAAGTCCTTTCTGTCCCACACCAGCTCCTCCAGGAGCTGCTCCATTCCTTGGTGCCACCTCCACATCAGGCTGCCCCTGGCACACACACGTAGCCCCCATGTAACAAATATTTTGATGCCAATTCTGCACCCAAAAGTGATGTTAACACCCAGCACTGGCATTCCCAAAGCAGCCCAGTCCCCAGCTTGCCCCACCATGGGATTTTACAGACCAAGGCATGTGGGATGGGGCAGGAGGGGCTGCCCCAGCACCCACACTCTGGTCCCTGCTACATCCAACATCCACGAGTGATGCTCCATCACCAACAGGCCAAAGGAGAAGCTTTTTTCCTCAGGCAGCCCCTGAGCAGGACTCAGTACCCACTAATGGGGCAGAGACATGCCAGGCAATAGCAGAGCCTCACTCAGCCCCACCACCCACATTTCCAGGCTGAGATCCAGCCAGGTTCCAGACAGATCATTATTTCCCATGACAGCAGTGAAGGTGAGCCAGCCACCTTTTATTTCAGCCTGGAGAAAAATTCTCCTGCCAGGGGATAATTGGGGCTCTCTGCAGTGGGAGGCAGCGCTGCACTGCTGAAAGGTGAAGGCTATTTTAAAAGCAGCTGAGCAGAAACTGTGGAAAAAGCTGCCCAGGGAGCTGATGTGTAACAAGCGCTGCCTCACGAGGCATCCCGAGTCTCTTGGTCTTTAAAACTTGCTTAGATCTCCTATAAAATCCAGTTTTATTTGGTTTTTACAACCCTGGGAAGTGAACTGCTGGTGGTTCCTGCTGGCAGACCCCCCGTGCCTCTCCCAGGCCAGCTCCTGCCCACCCAGCTCTGGCAGCACTCTGTGCCAGGAGATGCTTTGAGGCTGAGATGAAAGGTGCTGTGGAGAGGTGTTGCTGCTCAGCTCTGCACAGAGAGCCTTGTGCTGCTTTTATTTAGACACACGCTGGCTGCAAGACACAAAAATTACTTAATCAATCCTTCCCCTGGGCTGGCGTCACAGGCAGGATGGAGGCTGCCCACGCAGTTGGGAGCTGAAGATGATAAATTGCTCTGGGATAACAGCAGTGTGTCCAGCTCATCCAGAGCAGGATGTGGCCAGGCTCACGTGGGGGGTGCCCAGAGGACACAGCACCCTGTGGTGACACAGCACCCTGTGGTGACACAGCACCCCGTGGTGACACAGCAGGGACACGGTGAGGGTGGCAGGGCTCTGCCCAATGCTGCAGCTCAGCTGAAGGAATGAGAGTTTCTCCCAAAAGCTGGCAAGGGGAGGACAGGCTGGAGGTGCCAGGGGTGTGGCACAGCTCCAGCTCCAGGGCAACCTCCTGCACTCATCTTGCCACTGCTCTCCATCAGTCACTGCGAGCCAGAGGGGACAATTCCTGCAGTGACAGTGCCAGGTCAGGCTGCCACCCCACCAGCCTCCCTCACCAGCCAGGCCAGGAGCGATTCCATGCAGGGAAGGGCCGAGAAGGAGTTTCCAGCGCTGAAATTCCAGTTTCCTGATTTTCCAGCCACGTTTTATGGCATGCAGGAATCTCCCCATTCAACCTTGCAAACAGCAGCAGCGCTCAGCACCAACCTTACAGCAACTCCTTGCCCAGGTGAGCAGCCCTACAAGAACAAACCAGGTCACCCCAGCCAGCACCAGCCCAGCCAGAGGATGTGCCAGGAGGGGACGCGTGGGCAGTGGAGGGGGAACCACCCCCAAAGCAAGAGGAACAGCACCAAGGAAAGTTGAAGAAGCAAAGAGTTCCATGGAAGATGGTTGCTTGGAGCTCACCTCTTGCTGTGCTGTCAGCATCTGGGGCACACAGTCAGGATGTTGCTCTTCAGCTGCTCTGCCCTCGGTCAGTGCCCACCAGGAATTCCCTCCATGTGCTGCAGCACATCCTCCCCTCTGCCCACTCAGCAGCCCCTGTGTCCTCACCTCCTCCTGCAACCATCCCTGGGGGGATGTTCAGCTCTGTGAATGGCCCAGCAGGGTGAAGAGCAGCCTGGAGGCTGGGGGGATCACTTTGGGCACCTCTGCCCTGCCTGGGGAGCAGCAGTTTTCCCACAGCCCCATCCCACCACTGTCTCTTCCTGGGGCTACCAGGGATGCAGTCCCCACTGTGCCCATCAAACCCAGCCACTCTCCTTGTGCTTTGTCCTCCCTCAGCTCCACACCCACAACAGCCACCAGCATCACCCCTGTCCCCCCTCAATGCAGCTCTGCCCAAGAACTCCCGCAGAAGGGCTGGGTGTGGATTCCCCTTTAATTTACCACTTGTCAGGGGGAGGGTTAAAAAAATCAATAAATAAAACAACTGAGGATGCTTGAAGAAGATGAAAACCCTGAAACTGCAGTCTGCTGGTGGCTTGTCCCATCGCCAGAGGAGGGGAAGGGTGCCCCCAGCCCCTCTCTCCCCACCACCCCATCCCAGCGCCACCAGGTCCAGGTGGGTTCGGCCCAGGATGCGCTCGGATGATGCTCCTCGGGAAGAAAATGACTCCAAAGTTCAGGACAGGGTCATTCACAGCTGGCTGGTGGATCAAACAGCCCCAGAGTCTGACATGATACAGCCCCAGGGTGAGTCTGACAGCCCCGGCTCACCCACCGTGAGGGACCCGTCCCAGCTCCTCGGCCGCCGCGGAGTTCTGAGGAGAAGCCACCCGGTGCCGGTGTCCCCGGGGCGGTGGGGACGCCGTGTCACAAGCAGTCCCTGCACAGAGCCACCTGTCCTTGGCGGAAGTCGCGGCAGGGGCAGAGGCGCCGGTACTTGGCGTGGTGGCCGGCGCAGCTGAAGAGCAGCGGCTCCTTCTGGAGGTAGCACTCGCGGACGTTCTCGGCCACCGCGGGGTACAGGTGGTTCATCTCGTACTCGGTGCTGTCGCACGCGATGCTGAGCCTGGGGGCCAAGGCAAGGTGGGCAGGTCAGGTGAGCACCCATTGAAGGGGTTTTGTCCTTCCTGGGGAGGTTCCTTTGCTGATCTGTGTTTGCCACCCCCGGCTACATGTGAAGGCTCATCACCAGCCCAACACGCCACACAAGAAGGGGAGACCCTGGCAACCCAACCCTGCAGCCCAGAGATTGCCCCGACCCACAGATGGCTCAGAATCACCCACAAAACCCCACCCAAATCTTAGGAGTTGGAGTCATTGGTCCTTGCGGTTTCCTTCCAACTCATGAAGTTCAATGGGTCTCTTACAGCCCCTTGCTGACCAAGGGGAGACCCTGGCAACTCAACCCTGCAGCCCAGAGATTGCCCCGACCCACAGATGGCTCAGAATCACCCACAAAACCCCACCCAAATCTTAGGAGTTGGAGTCGTTGGTCCTTGTGGGTTCCTTCCAGCTCATGAAGTTCAATGGGTCTCTTACAGCCCCTTGCAGACCAACAGCTCTGTCCATGGACAGAGCTCCATGGACAGAGCTCCATGGATGTAGATAACATTCTATGTTATTGTATGTTACTGTAGATACATTCCCTGGAAGGGACAGGGGATCAGGGGATGCCCACATACTCCCTGTTAGCTGGGATTAGCCAGAAAACTGAGGTGGGCATCAACAAAAGCCCCAAGGAGCAGCAGAAATGCCCAGTGTGGATTTTAACACCCCTCCCCTCCCAGATGGAGCAGCAGCACTGGCACTGCCCTCCCACCAACCCTTCTCAGCTGACAAGTCCCTGAGCCAGCTCATTTTAAGGTCTGGAGGAGGATGTGCAGGAGGAAAGAGTGAAAGGCAGGCCCCAGCTGTAATTTATCACATAAAAATGTCAGCAGGCCACGCGGCGCCTGCCTGACCAGCGTGACAGCTCCGGCAACGCTCGCATTCAAATTGCCCAGAGAGCAGCACAGAGCCCGGTGGCAGATTTATAGTCTATTAGAACTTCACCACTGTGTGTTCAAAACGCACTTTTATAGAGAGAGACATTAAAAAGGATAGAGCACGCGGGAGGTGGAGAGGAATGGGGTTGGAAAGAGGCGGAACCATGCCTGGAAACGCTGTTGCTGCCAGCTGAAGAGTGAGGCTGAGCCCTGCCTGCACTGCCTTCATCTCATACTCAGTGCTGAGCCTGGGGGCCAAGGCAAGGTGGGCCGGTCAGGTGAGTGGCTGTTGAGGGGGTCATTGAAGGGTTTCTGCCCTTCTTGGGGAGGTTCCTGATGAGGGACTCGTCAGTTGAGAAGGGTTGGTGGGAGGGCAGTGCCAGTGCTGCTGCTCCATCTGGGAGGGGAGGGGTGTTAAAATCCACACTGGGCAGTTCTGCTGCTCCTCAGGGCTTTTGCTGATGCCCACCTCAGTTTTCTGGCTAATCCCAGCTAACAGGGAGCATGTGGGCATGAGGGCTCATCACTGGGATTTTGGGAGGAGGAACATGAGGAAAATGGGTGCAGGGGATGGGGGGAGCAAAGGGAACATTGTCTGGCTGGTGGCCCCCCACAAGCTCCCTGAGAAGGCCCCAACTCACTGTAGAAACACCTCCTCCTTGTTGAGGAACCTGAAGAAGGTGGGCTCGCAGACCAGCCCGTGGCGCCGGCAGGTGTCCGTGCACGTGTGCTGGGGCTCCGACACCCACACCTGCAGCGAGGCCACTGGGGGCCACACCTGAGGGGCCCAGCCCGCGCTGGGGGACCACACCAGGTGTGTGGAGTTGGGGGACAGGGCCAGCGGGCTTGGAGGGCTTTGCATAGCAGGAGTCTTGGTCTTGGGAGACAGAGGAAGAGATGATGTGGTGCAGAAATCCTGGTGGTAGAGAAGATGACAGGTCAGTGCTCTGAGATGTTAACAGTGGGGAAGGGAGGCTGCTGGTGGGACAGGAGGACACTCGGGACGATGACTTTGCTCATCAGGTTGAGGTCACCTGCATGCATAGATGGCATCTCCTGCTGTGGGGGATGAACCTCTGCTTTTCTCACCTCTTCTTCTCCCAGTGCTGCCTCATTCCCTGCAGCAGAAAGGCCCTGACCCAGCCCCAGCACCCCCAGGTGTCCTCCACCAACCCCCAGCACCTTTGGCCTGTGACAAACCTCCCTGAGCCCCATCTCCTGGTGCTCTCTGCAATCAGGGCACTGGCTGCACAATGCCCACAGGAGAACAGGGATGCTCCCCAGGGAGAAGAGGGAGAGCTGGCCATGAGGACAGAGATGGCTCCCCAGGGAGGACAGGGATTCTCCCCAACCTGATGCTGAATGTAGGCGTGGATCCGCTCCAGCATCCCCTCGCAGGTGTACTCGTAAGGCAGGTAAGGGTCCACCTGTGAAGGGCAAGAGCAGAGCACAGGCAGCAGCTGGGGACAGCCTTGCCCTGCCCCTGAGACAGCAGAACCTTGGGCATGGCTCTCCCACCCACCAAAGCCCACGACTCGTGTCTGTCCACCAAAGCAAGCAGGGAAAAATCCTAGGGCAGGAGAAACCTCACAAGAGGTTTATAAAGTGATAAAGAGAGAGGAGTACTTTGGGTTTGACCTATTGGTGAAAATGAAATCATCCCTGTTCCACTTTAATCTCCCTTTTCTCCACTTTTAGTAAGTTATACAATCAAATCAGTTTTCATCCAATAGGTCACTTCAAACTAAAGCATGAACTGTTCCAGCTCACAAAACTCACTGCAGCTGTGGGCAAGGGAAGAGCAATCTTTAAAAATTATTTTTTTAAGGAACTTTCCACCCTGAGAAGACATATTTTTCCACACTTCCTTATTTTCCACAGAGATGTTACATGAGGTGCAGGAGGTTGGTGCCAGTCCTGGGACCTCCCTTCCCCTTGTGTATCTCTGCAGAGCTTTATTCAGGAGGATTATAAGCAAAACCACCCATAGATAATTAATCCAGAAAACACTGCTGCTTCTATTTTCTGAGCTCTGCACCTCCAAAATAGCTATTTCCTTTTGAAGTACCTGTCAAAACCAAGCTCAAAGGCTCAGTCTGCTGAGAACCCTCTAAGCATTTCCCTGCCATAAATATCCCACCTGAGATCTCAGGCAGGCTGGAAATCACAGCTGCTTCATCTAATTACAGATGTGCACGCTAATCAGGGCTGACACAGTGACAGGCACCAATCCTGCCTCTGAATTCCTGATGGGCTCTCAGTTAACTGGGGCAGAGTCCTCTGAAAGCAAAATTGCCTGTCTCAGTTTCAGAGCCAGGCTGGGGCAGCCTGGGATCAGTTTGGAGGAGATAAACCCCCCCTTGCTGATCATCACCAGTGCTCAGTCTCATCTCAACACTGCCTTCATGGGGGGGCTTTTCCCAGGACCCCCTTTTGCCAGGCATAGTGCAGATATAATTCCAGAAACAGCCTCATCCCCCAAAACGCTGCAGCACATCACACAAACCCTCCTTGTGCCTGCACATGTATCCAGAGGTGATGCTCCAGGTGCAATCCCACCTCTCCACAGGCTCCCAGGGGGATCCCTGGGCATCAGGAGCCCAGTGCAGCCCCTGCTCCTTTCCCTCTCAGGGGGGACCCCAAAGGCTCTCCTTCCCTTTGCTCTCCTCTCCAGGTTTTGTTAGGATTCAGCTCGTGCACTCAGGACTGAGAAAATGCCGATTTCGAGAAGATAATTGTTTAATTAAAATCTGACAGGCTCAGCCTCTTCTCAACAGCCACGTTGTTAATGGCACTCCTCAAGTTGGGAGCTCAGGATGTCCCCAGAGCCCTGGGAGGGAGGAGGAGGAGGGGGAGTTCTGAGGTGGGGATCCCTGCAGAATGATGCATGGCATGGCATGGAGGGAATGGAGGGCTTGGAAAGATGGATTTTGCCATCCTTTCCTCAGCTGGGAGAGCTTCCCAGCCCCAGTGCTCTCTCCATCAGCCAGGCAGGGAGTCACTGGTGTCCCATGGGAATGCCACCATGAGAGCCCTGCATTTCCAGCTGCAAGGGAGGATGAAGTATCCTTCATTCAAAAGGAAAAGAAAGCAGGGTGGAAAAAAATCTGAATGTCATCAGACAAATAAGTAGAAAAATAATGCAATTCAGTGCTGGCACGTAACAGCAGGCTGGAACATTTTAACCAGCTATTTTCACTGGGATGTTTAATGTGCCGCTCTTTCAGGCATAGTCTGAAATGTATAATTTTCCATTATAGTCCTGTATGTTTGACTTTAATATAATGAAGCCTTCTCCCTTCACTACACCAGAATATTGGGTCTATTAAATTGCTTGTGTGAGGACTGGTTTTGACAATGGGAAAAGCTGAAGGCCCAGAAAATGGTGGTGCTTGCAAACCTCTCTCCTTCTCCAGCCTCTCACCCCAGGATAACAGAGAGAATCCATCACTGGGACAAACCTCCAGCATCTCCTGTCCCAAGGGGATACCACTTGTCTCTCTGCCCCCTGTTCCTGTGCTGAGATTTGATCTCTGGGGTAGAGGGGTTTGGTGCTTGCCTGGTTTTAATCTTCCTTATAAATAGTTCAGGGATGCAAACCATCAGGGAAACCCAGAACTGCTCCCAGAGAGATGAATGGCAGAGTCACAGCCTGCCAAAAACCTTGCCCAGCAGCTGGAGGGTGACCTGGAACGGGTGCCACCTCCAAAAGGATGAGAGAGGGCAGCACAAGGGCTGTTCTCGGGGGGGAAAAAACACAGATTGCAAACCCAAGCCACGTCCCAGGCACGATTCAGCTCTGCCTCAGAAGGAAGAAGTTTCTTTCAGGCAGAACTGGGTCTGGAGGGACGCCGGCTGCATCCCAACTGCTCTGTTTGCACACAGCCAGCAGCCAGGGGAGCTCTGCCAGCCCAGCAGCAGCTCTGGGATGGCACAGCCTGCCCCAGGATGCAGCAGGAGAAATTGGGGTGCTGCAGTGACATTAAAATATTGCTGAGAATCAGCAAATCCCCCTGGGACCAAAGCTTGTTGTCAGCTCGACCACACCAGGATTACTGCCAGGTTCCTCAACCAGCTCCCAAATTCCCAGACAGGCTCCCAGCACAGCCTCCACCTGATGGCAGAGCCAGTTTTCCCACAAGATGTCATAACCCAAAAATGTCTTACTGAGTTCTGGCCCTAGAAGATGCAAAACATCTGTGGGATATGTGATTTTTCGGTCATACGACAACAAAAAATCCCTAAATAAAATCAATTTCAGGTCAGTTTTCAATTTTCAATGTTTTCACGGGGAAAATGTTGTGTTTCAGGTTCAATCTGTCTGAGTTAGTGAAGCAAAGGGAAATGCATCATTTCAGATCCAGCACTCCTTTCAATAAATTGGCAGGGTATTTCCAAACAAAGGCAGGCAGATGGGAAACAAAACCATAGTATTTCATTCCAGTAATTTTGAAATGAAATGTTTTGACAGAAAAAAAAATAAATTGATGGTGGTTATTCTGAAACACAGACGAATTTATTAGATATTCCAATAACAGAACACCCCATTTTGCCTTTGCGGGGGGGAAAAAAAAAGGAGTCAGTAAAATAATTTCTCTGAACTCCAGTAACTGGCTGGGAACAGGAACACTAAATTGCCCAGCTCCCATCTTTCTGCTGCTCCTCCTGCTAATGCCCTTGTTTTCAATTCCTGCTGTAACAAACAGTATTTTAAAGACAAGATACCCATGGACCCCTGGAGCCAAAGCCCATAATAAGGCTTTTAAACCTGTAAGGTAGGTCAATTTTTAGGCTTAATTGCCTTGACAGCATCCCTAATAAAGCAGACCTTTCTATTTAAAAGATAAAAAAGGTGGGGGTGGGGGGGTGGGAAGAGGCTGCTGTAAGTTATTCACACTCACTCCCTGCTCTGCTCTGGGAGGATTTCTACAATTTCTTCAAAACCCCAGAGAGGTGAGTAGGGGATTAACTCCTTGGTGGGAAGGAATCTCTCCTCTCCAGAGTGACTTTGTGTCACAATGCAAATGGGCCTCGGTGACTGGATCTGTTCATCTGAGGCAAATTTAGGACTTCCAGCAGCTGAGGGTAATTCCAGAGGCTGGGATGATTTGTGGGAGGGCACTACAGAGTGGGGGTCCTGATGCCAGAGTGGTGAGAGGAATTTGTCTTTACAAACAAGCTGTGGGTCTGCTGGTAGATAAAACCAGCACTGAGAGGTGAAAGAAACAATGGGAAGGATTCCACTGAGTGATGGATGGAAAAAGATGTTTGCTTTTACAAATAAGCTTTAGGTTTGCTGATAAATGAAATTGGATACTGAAAGATGAAAGAAACAATGGGGAAACACCATAAATTCCATAAGAATTAAAAATTAAAAGGGAAGGTTATACATTAGAGGCAATCTCTGGTATCAGGCATTTCAAGAAGTCTGAACCTCTCAAGTACCTCAGCCAATGGGGAAAGAGAGAGGGAAATGTGGCCGGGAAATTGGGATAAAAAGGAGGCTGCATCCTCCAAAAATTTAAGAGACCCCAGAGGAATGTCCCATGGCCTCTCCCTTTATTCAAATAAAGTAAAAGGATTCCTCTGTCTCCTTTTTGGACATAAACCTCTGGTGTTTGTGGATTAATTTTCCTGACAGTGGGAATGAGGAGAAGAGCTGAGACAGGAGCTTGGTTTGGGCACACCAGGGATGGGCACAGCAGCTGCTCACTGCAGTGAGTGCCCACTTCTGGACACCAGCTCCTCCTGCCCAGTGCCCATTATGCCACAAAACCCTTCTCTGAAATCCTTTTTAGTTCTTTCATTTTTAACCTGATCATTAAACACCTAAATGACCTGGTGCCCATCCAGTCAACACAGCAGCAGCACAACTCAGCTGCCCAGGCACCAGCACAGCCCTTTCCTCCATCCTCAATCTCACCATTCTTTAATCATTTTAACAGCACAGCAGCACCAGGCTTCACGATTTTCTCTCTTCTCTTCTGGAAAAAGTGAAAATTTGCTTCTCTCTCCCAAAACAGCTCCCAGCCTCCCACCCACAGCAATTCCTTCACTTCAGGGCTGTCTCCAGCCCAGATGGTGGAGGGTCAAGCTCTGACAGCTGGCCTGGCAGCACAGCAGCAGGGATGTCATTATTTTTAATTTAATTCTAATGGAGATACGGGAGTGAATGTGCAGAACAACAACTGTTTTCTTAAGTTGGGTTTGATGAGTCTTTACAAACTCACAGAGAAAATGAACATGAGGTGAAAAGCTGCAGTAATCACCCTGGAAGAGGTGAGACACAGGGTAATAGCATGGCCACGTTACCTGAATGCCACAGGCATCCCCCTCTGCAGCTTCTAACGCAGGGAAAAGCAAGGATGACCCTTCTCATTCAGCAAATGGCCAGAAAAAATGGCTATCAACACTTTCCTCCCCTCCAGGAAAACTGACTTTAATAATTTGGACAACTTGAAAGGCTCCTGCCACAGGGAGGGAGCTAAATATTCATGAGGAGTGGTTCCAGAGTGGGCACAGCAGGAGTGCTGCCTTCCCTTGGGTTCTCCCCTTCCTCACAGAGGCAACTCCTGAAGTTATTCCCATTGATCTGCTCTGTCCAAAGGAAACAATCAGTGAAGTGGGGGTAAGGCAGGTGCAGAGGGTTGCAGCTCTCTGGGTTTATCTTTGTTATCACACCAGCTCCCAGAACTGCCCTCCACCTGCAGCAACCTCTGCCTGCTGCTCCCAAACCTTATCTCAGCCTCCCCTTGCTCCAGGCCTGCCCACAGGATTCCCAGGGGATTCTGGGGAAACACCTACAATGCCAAAGGAAGGTGGGAGCACCTGTGCCCCTGGGGCTGCAGGAAGGGACCAAAACATCCAAAGGAGAAAGGAAAGGAAAAGGAGAGCCAGGCTCCAACATCTGCTGCTGCTTGGTGTCTTAGGTTGGAAATGGGGCTGTGTGTGTTCTATTCTGTCAGAGCTGGGGCAGTTCTCTGCTGTCCATGGGGCAGTTTTTTCTTTATCTCTCCCACAGCCAACCCTCCCTGCAGGAGATCTCTGCTGTCCATGGCCACTGAGTGTCCCTGCAGGGCTGATCCAATTCCACCATCCCATGGGGAGATGCTGCGCCCAGGGGAGGAGCCAAGCATTCCTACCTGGATCCAATCTGAGGTGCTGGGACAGCACAGCAGCCTTTGCCCAGTGCATTGCCAGAGGAGCAGCTTCTGCTGCCCTGCATGGCCAGAGGGAGCCCAGGCCCATCTCCAGCAGCCCTGGAGCTGCAGAGGAAAACTCCCCCCTTGTGCAGGATCCCTGCTCCAGCAGAGCCACAGCTGGCACTGCAGGAGGGCTGAGCCCCCATGGGATGGGGCTGTGCCACCCCCTGACACACAGGGGACAGGGCCTGCTCTGACTCTGGCAGTGCTGTTTTTTATTATTGCATTTGTAATTTTTATATTTTCTTTTTAATTTTTTTCCTAATAAAGAACTGTTATTCCTATTCCCATATCTTTGCCTGAGAACAAAATGTCAAAATAATAATAATAATAATAATAATAATAATAATAATAATAATAATAATAATAATAATAATAATAATAATAATAATAATAATAATAATTATTATTATTATTATTATTATTATTATTATTATTATTATTATTATTATTATTATTATTATTATTATATTTCAAAATTATAACAATTCAGAGGGAGGGGGGTTACATTTTCCATTTCAAGGGAGGCTCCTGCCTTCCTTAGCAGACACCTGTCTTTTCAAACCATGACACTTGCTCAAACCCAGCAGCAGGGAGGTCACCCCAAAACTGCTCTGAGCCCTACCTGTGTCCTCATGATGGTTTTGATGGCAGCTTCAAACTCCTCAGAGTTGTTGTAGTCAACAGTCCACACGTGAGGTTTCCCAATGAAGTCCTCAGCATATGGGTGTTGGGAGGACACCTGAAACACAGAGGTGCCAGCTGGATTTTGCAATCCCTGCTGAAATGGCTGCAGCTTCCTGCTCACAGCTGGCTGGCAGAGAGGAGCAGCAGCCTCACAGACACAGTGGGGTTTAACCCACTGCAATAGGGAGTGCTGGAAAATGGATTCCTCTGAATCCAGCTGCTCCCCAGCCTCAGGATGATGTGCTGTAATTCCCACTGGGTTGGGGTGCCCCATTCCCAACACCACTGAATTCCTTTGGCTGCCTGCAATGTCTCCACTCTGTACCACAGGAACAATTTACCCTTGGCCTGAGCCATTCTGTGGGTCTGGGTGGTAAAAACCCCCAAAGCAGGAACTGTGTGAAGGCACCACATCTCCCAGGTTTGCCAGCTCTAGAAACAAGGCAGGGAGAAAACCCATTGCCAGTGAAGGCTGGGAAAGGCTGGGAAAGGCTGGGAAAGGCTGGCACTGGGAGAGGGCAGTGCTGGAAGCTGCTTCACCCTGATGCCACGGGCAGCCCACACACTGGTACTCCACAGGTTCTGACCTCCTTGCTTTTCCCTGGGCTGCCCACACAGGTGATTTTTGGGGATCTACCTCTTTTGTTTCAGCCCTGAGGTGCCTGTTCAGCCCTGATCTCTGGGAAGGGAAGAGAGAGGTTGCTGAGCAGAGGAGGTATTCTGGGGGCACCACAAAACATCTCAGAAGGGCCTGAGCCCCTGCCAGCTGGAGGAGAGGAGCTGTGGGGTTCATCCCCCTCATTGCTGTCCTTCCTCATCTCTCTCCTGGCAGATTCATCACCTCTTTCCCCTCCAGCACAGAAACACCCCGAGGCATTTCACAGCCTTCACCCTGGCTCCAGGCTGAGGTACAGCCCCAGCCCCTCCCAGATGGGTGCTAACACCAAATTTGGGGGTGCATGGGGCATTCAGGGGGTGCAGGACAGCCCAGTCCAGCTGCACAATTAACACCAAATTTGGGGGTGCATGGGGCAATCAGGGGGGCAGGAGAGCTCAGTCCAGCTGCACAAGTAACACCAAATTTGGGGGTGTATGGGGCATTCAGGGGGGGCAGGACAGCCCAGCCCAGCTGCACAGCCCCCAGCTCACTCCCTGCTCGGTGAGGGAGCCTTGCACTGCATTATCCACTTTATTAATAATAAAAGAGGCAATTTTCCCAAGCCTTTAACTTTTAAAGAGTTCCTGCTCTACTTAGATTGAATTCCCAGCGCCTGGCAAGCCTGGGAGGGATTTCATAGCCCTGGCACACTGTGCAGGTGCTGGTGTCCCTCTGGGGGCACAAAGGGACGAGCAGGGGGCATTGCCCTGGGCTGGGAGCAGGGTGTGGGGATCTGTGGGTCTGGGCTGGTGGGGAAGGGGCTGGGGGTCTGCAGAAGGCTCCTGCTTCCTGCTCCTTCTCCTTGGAAACCCCAAACCTACAGCACAGCCCCTTCTATCCAAGGCAAATCCCCAAACAGGAACCCCATCTGCAGACATGCTCAGAGGAAATCTTGCCCCAAAAAAAGTAACCTCAGCCTAACAGCTGCTCTTCCCCAAGCTGGCCCAAGGCCTGGTGCCAAGAGGGTGGCTCCAGGCAGCCCCCACACCACACTTGTGTTATAGATATATATTATAATATTGGCTTTTTGCAAATATTAAAATGGATTCCATATGTGCAGGGCTAAAGTAACTTTGCTATAAAGATACAGATTTATTTCTGTTGTTAACTGAAACTTAGAAATAGCTGATATAGATATGCTTGTATTAAAATACCTGCTTGGATGGGATAATATCCAAGGAACATATGATGAGGACCCTGCTACTGATATGCCAAGTACCAGCACTTACTATTGGTAGAAAGTAAAGCCCAAAAGTGAAGGTGATGATAAAAATGGACTAAAACCACAGCCAAGGAATATGCATGCTCTAAAAAGGCAGATCTGAGGTGGAGCCGTGCTAAACAATTCTGGGAATATGTAAACTAGTTTGGAGAAAAGTTTACTATTATATTTATATTTTAATATTTACTATTAGTAAATATAAACAATAAAAATATAATAGTGAATATTAAATTATGTAAACATAAATATAAATATAGCTATAAATGTAAATGTAAATATAAATAATTTGGATACACCCTTTATTGACCATTTCTATTGCATCAGCCTATGACATATTCATAAACAATATAAATATATTGTATTGAAATTGTTTATGAATATGTCATAGGCTGATGCAATAGAAATAGTCTATAAAGGGTGTTTCCAAATTAGCAGGTGTGCTCTTGGCTGAATGCAAAGAGGCACCTGGCTGTAAATCCTTGCTTTATTGTCTTTGTCTCCTATTGTCCCTTATTAAACTTTCTAAATGTTTACAGCAGAGTGAACTGTTGTGTTGTGATTTCAGGGTTTACCTCAAAACCTCCGCTGAAGATTCCCTCCCAGGTGTGTCAAACACCTCTCCTTTCCCCTCCCAGCATTGTCAGTCCTGGAATTCCAGAAGGGCCTGGAGTGATTGGCAGATTCAAAGGATGCCCTCTACCCCTGGGGGGACATTGGGCCACCCAGGTGTCCTTTGTCCCTTGAGACCTCCTTCTATGTCCCTGCTTGGTGCCTCCCTGCCCCTTCCCTGCCCCTCTCCCTGGGGTTCAAAGGAGCAGCAACCACGGGCTCAGGGAGTTCTGTTGGAGCTGGTGCTGCACTCAGAGCTGGCCAGAATAAAGCTCTGGATCCAAACCCTCCATCAGAACCGACTCCTTTCCTTCACCATCGCCTCAAAGCTTCTCCACAGAGGGAAACCCCAGGAGCAGCCCCTGTTATGGGGGGAAGCTCCATCCCAGCAGCACCAGAGCTCCTGCAGGCCTGGACTTGTCCCCACGTGCCCAGCTGCAGCACCCAGGCAGCCAAAAATGTCTGTGGGGTGAAACACCACACACCCAGCCAGCCAAAAGTGTCTGTGGGTGAAACACCACACACCCAGCCGGCCAAAATTGTCTGTGGTGTGAAACACCACACACCCAGCCAGCCAAAAGTGTCTCTAAGGGTGAAACACCACACACCCAGACAGCCAAAGGTGTCTCAGGGTGAAACACCACACACCCAGCCAGCCAAAAGTGTCTGTGGGGTGAAACACCACACACCCAGCCAGCCAAAAGTGTCTCTGGGGTGAAACACCACACACCCAGCCAAAAGTGTCTGTGGGGTGAAACACCACACACCCAGCCAGCCCAAAGTGTCTGTGGGGTGAAACACCACACACCCAGACAGCCAAAAGTGTCTGTGGTGTGAAACACCACACACCCAGCCGGCCAAAAGTGTCTCTGGGGTGAAACACCACAGTGCCGCTGTTTGGTTCAGCACCAAGAGCCAGTCAAGCTCAGGCATGTCCCATCCAGCTATATTGGTAATATTCCAGTAGTGAACAGTGTTTTCCACACTTGCCTCTCGGGATGTGGGCTTCCCGCGGAAGAACTCATGGTTGAGGGAGCTGTGGGGAGGGTTGAAGCGCGCCTGCAGGAACACGCAGCCGTTGGCGATGGCCTCCAGTGGGGCCGGGCCCTCGTAGGGGAACCCAAAGCCAATGAAGAGCTGCAAGGCACAAACACAGAGCTGCTGAGTTGTTGGAACCCAGGACACCCCCCTGAGCAGCCAAGACCCCTGCCAGGGGGTTCAGAGACCCTGGCACAGAGCCCAAAATGCCTGTGGGCTTGATTATGACACGTGGAGCAAGTTACCAACCTTAGATGAAAATCTGCAGGCCACAACAGTTAAGTAGAATAATAGTGAATTTATCATGGGGTGAAAACGTAGATTTTGGGGTTTTCTGGAATGGGGGTTCAAGGGGCAAGATGGAGGGATATGGGCATGTCCAGCCTTTCTCCTTTTTCTTCTTGGCCTCCATCTTCTGCTGTGATGTTGTCACTTTTAGACTGGTTTAGAGTAGAAGCTCCCTGTCTAACATAGGTGATGGGTATTGGGAAGTAATTGTAAACATTGTACACATCGTTTTTAGTATAAAGACATAACACCACCCTGGGGGCAGGCAGAGTGCCTGGAACTGTCCTGCTGGATGGACTTCAGCAGGGCAGGAGAAAATATTTTATAGATAAGGAACCTTGAGACTGAGAACTGAAGAGCTCTGACTCCTTCTTCAAGCACCGGGCTGGGAAAAGAGACTTTCAAACACATCTCAGGGTCACTCTGACCAGCAAGGGGCCCCAAGACTGAGTGATTTTCCCCACAGGGAAACCTCCCAGATAAACCCACCAGCATCACCTCTCTGCTGCTCTGCTCCTGCACACCAAGCCTCTAGTGGGGTTCAACAAATTATGCTGAAAATTCCCCTTTTTCACAGAATTCACAGAATGACCAGGTTGGAAGAGACCTTCAAGATCATCGAGTCCAACCCAGCCCCAGCACCTCAACTGAACCCTGGCCCCCAGTGCCACATCCAGGCTTTGTTAAACACACCCAGGGATGGTGGCTCCACCACCTCCCCGGGCAGCCATTCCAGAACTTTATCACCCTTTCTGTAAAAAACTTTTCCCTGATATCCAACCTCTATTTCCCTTGGTGCAGCTCGAGGCTGTGTGCTCTGGTTCTGTCAGTGCTGCCTGGAGAAAGAGCCCAGCCCCAGCTGAGCACAGGCACCTTTCAGGGAGTTGTACAGGTTGATAAGGTCATCCCTGAGTCTCCTTTTCTCCAGGCTACACAACCCCAGTCCATCAACCACAGCCCACTTTGCGCAGCCATGGAGTTTCCAGGAGCTGCAAGATCCCCCATGGTGCTCACAACCATGACTCGGCCCTGGATGGAACAACATTGCTTTGCCACAGCTGTTTGGGCTGGTAAATCAGGAATATTTCCTCCAGGCAGCAGCTGAAGGCAACAGGAATGTGCCCACACCCACACACTCCAAGAATCTGGTTTATTTTTATCACAGCTATAAGGTGAAAAAAACCCAACAAACCCACCCCACTCAGCAATAAATGAATTAATGAGGAAACTTTGCACTCTGCCTGTGGACAGTCTGCAAGGAGAAACTCCTCAGACACATCTTGATCTGAAATGTGCTCTGCTTGGCTCCTGCCGAATTATCCCTCGTGGAGCTGGGAGTGCCTGCAGGCCTGGGAGGAGCACAGGTAATGGGGGACAGGCTCCTGGCATGGCCTCACCCACCTTTGCCTTCCTCAGCAGCTGCTGGAACTCGTGCTGGGGCAGCAGCCCATGGTTCTTGACAAATGCTGGCACCTCAGGTGGCCTCTGTGTCTCATAATAAACAGTGCCATGGATTTCCATGTACTTGTTGAGGATGGCCAGGAACTTCTCCTTGCCCTGGGGAGGAAGGCAGGCATGTGAACTACACCAAAGGATGGGTCTGACCTCCTCCCCATGGTTATGGGGGAGGGGGTTTACCTGGTTTAACTCTCAAACTGCTGTCCCAGAGCACCTGCCATGCTTCAGGTAGACCCACAGCAGTGCAAAATCCCCACCTGTTCCTCCTCATTCCTTGGAAACACATCCTGGACTGCCCCAGGCTCCTGGGAGACCCAATGGCTGCAGGATCCATCACTCTGATCATCAGGTTCCTGCCTCCCCTGTCCCCTCCAAGGGCAGCTTCCACTCTGGAGCTGCTGAATTAAAGGCTTCAGAGGGTTCAGAAGGAATCTGAACTTGCTAATAGCCTCTTATTCCAAGTAATAAATTCCAAGGATTTTCTTATTCAGATTTAATCCCATTTCACTACCTGGAAAATGAAAGGGGTCATCAATTTTCTTCTCTTGGAGGCTTCCCTCCTTTTGCTCCAAAGCAGCCTTTCTTTTTAACAATTTCTTTACTGGAGAATTTTTTTGCTTCAATAAACCACAAAGGGCCCATCCTTTGCATGCTGGATTTTCCAGTGCTGCAACAGCCCCAAAAGAGCAAAGACCAGGGGGACTAAGGAGTTCTAAATGGGGAATTTGAGGAAACTCTGTGTATGATGCCTTAAAGCCTCCTCAAATGCTGAATTTCTGCCCTCAGCCATGGATCCCTGGAATCCTCCAAGGCTCTAAGGCTTTCCCAGCTTATTAAAACTCCAGCTCCTATTGTGAGCCAGAGGCAAGAAGTTCAGAGGGGTAGGAAATGAGAAATAAAGGAAAGGGAGGTTTAATGAAATGTTTCTAAATGTCAAAAACATCCTGCTCTGGAGAGGGTGTTTGGTCCAAGGCTGGTAAACGAGCACCTGGTTCCAGAAGATGGAGGTGGTCTGTGCCTTTCTAGACCTCAAAATCACTCAAAATAAGGAAAAACTCCTCTATTCCATTTTTTATTCCATGGAGTGTACAAGATGGGAAGCAAAGGCCAGGCAGCCTGGCCTCAAGGAGCCCCAGCCTCTTCACCCAGCAATAAATGACCCCAAATATGCAGTTTGGGGAAAACTGATGTTGTTTGTGAGTTCTGACTCAAAACAGCAAATGCCTGTAGCACCCTGGGTGGAGGGAAATGTCCATTCTGGGGTTTGAACTCTCTTTAGTACCTTCCCAAATTACCTTAACTAAGCTCCAAGGAAACTTCTGGATAAGAAAGGGCAGGGGAATGATAGAAAAATAAGACAAGATTTTGCAGTTCTCCTAAAATGAGATTTAGTGGGTTTCAGTAGGGCTTTTAGGGAGCCCTCAAGCCAGGCAGAGGCAGGGGGGATTTGCTGTCAGACCTGGACAGGGATGGAAAGCCCACAAACATCAGTAAAGAGGAGACAGCCTGGCTGGATCCTGGCTCACCACAAGCTTCCCTGCTAATTAGCAGCTGCTAATCAGGAAAGCTGGGAAAGGGAGGAGGTACAGCCCCCACTGCATCAACCCACATCAATCCCAGCAGCTCCAGAGGACCCAGCCCACGTCAAGGCAAAGTCGAGTCTGACAAAAACCTTTTCTCTCCCGAGAAGAGGAGCAGAGGCAAAGCCCAGCAGCAGCTGGTGTGGTACAGTACCTGCAACTGGAGCAGCCCCAGGCGGTGCGCAGAGGGAAAAATAGAAATAAATCAACAGACAATGAGAATTAGCTCCTTTTTACAGCCCTGGAAGGAAAAGCAGCTTGCTAGCTCTGGATAAGGTGGGGGGAGCATGCACAGCCCCTCTGGAGATGCAGGGGGGTGTTTTGGGGGGATGGAGGGGCTGTCCCCATGCAGTGACACCCACAGGTGTTTCAGGCTCGGGGAGCACAACCCCTTTTCACAGAGTGCTTGAAAGCAGACACCAACTATCCCCATCATAATGCAGCAATCACTGCAATTAATAAGTGGCAATCATTATAATTAATTACATAAAATCATCGATATGAAATCCTCAGCCTCAGAGCCTGCTGGGAGGAAGCATCACCCAGAGCAAGGAGCAGGGAATGGTGTCCCACCAGCCTCTTCCTGTTTGTTGGAGGTTCTGGATGTGTCTCATTCCTCCCCCAGGACCAGGACAAGGATGGTTCTCCATGAACACACCCAGATCTGCCCCTCCACAGCTCAGGGTGAGATCCAGAGGCTGGGGCTGCCTCCCAGCCCTGCCTGTGGCTACCCCTGCCTGCCTGGCTTGACCCCAGCAGCCCAAGGACACCCACCTTCCAGATGCTGGCCTCCTTGCCATACACCACGGCCATGCTGCTGACTTTGTTGGCCTTGATGAGCTGCTTCTCAGTCTGGTTGAGCTCCTCCGACACGAAGCCCATGAAGGAGTTGTCAGGGGTGTGAGCTGTGGGCACCAAGGGGAGGAGACAGGCGGCTGGAGATGTTTTTTGGGATGTCCCCAGGGGTGGGAATACAGCACCCTGTCTTTCTCTCTCCCTCTCTCTCTATCCTGTATCTCCTTTCCAACCCTTCTATCCCATTTGCTGTGGGCACTCAATAAATGTGCATTCATTTTGATTGATACTGAAATCCCCTCTGTGTAGTTTTTGCACTCTGAGATCAGTGAACAAACCATCACGACCTGTAGCAGGCCCTGAGCCTGCAAGGGCTCCCTAGTGGTCAGAAGCCTAAGATAGGAAATGCCAAGTCATGGTGACTGGGCTAGAAGCCCTTCTTCCACCTTTGGACCCCTGCTTATCTCTCTCTAAGACTTTCCTTTAACCCTTGCTATTGGACCATTTCCAAAACCCCTGAATCCTATACAAAGAGCTGCTTTTGCCCAGCTCAGGCAGAAGAGCTTGTCACAGACATCTTTTATGAAAAATCCTTTCCTTAGGATTTTTTCTCCTGAGAACCTGAGAGGCCTCAGGAACAAAATGTAAACAATGATTATCTGCTGTTGTGGAATGCAACAGGTGCATCTGGGATTGGTCTCATGTGGTTGTTTCTAATTAGTGGCCAATCACAGTCAGCTGGCTCAAGCCACAAGCCTTTGTTATTCATTCCTTCTTTTTCTATTCTTAGCCAGCCTTCTGATGAAATCCTTTCTTCTATTCTTTTAGTATAGTTTTAATAGAATATATATCATAAAATAATAAATCAAGCCTTCTGAAACATGGAGTCAGATCCTCATCTCTTCCCTCATCCTCGGACCCCTGCGAACACTGTCACAAGAGCTGTCACTGGGAACCTTCACAGAAGAATCAATAAAGACGCTCCTGTGGAACCCCACACAGACTTCTCCTCTCTCTCCCTGCCTCTGCCTGCCTAGGCACCTAGCAAGCTGAAGAGCTGAAATCATGATAAGCTGATAATCACTAAAGAGTTGATCTCACTTAAGGCTGCCTGTGGCTAAGAACTGCTTGGGAGCTCGGACAGTCTGTCCGTGTGGGACATCTTGGACCTGTGTGCAGCCTGCTGGGGACAGCCTGTGTTGTATTGCACTAAATAGTTTATTTAGTTGTTGTTCTGCACTGTGAAGGGCCCCCAGCCCTCCTATCAGGCTTAGCCCCGAGCAAGGCAGGCCCATCTGGATAACTCAGTCCCTCTTGGGGACAGAGTGCCCGAATACCCAGTCAGCTCGTAGCCGCTGGCTACCCTAAGCAAGCTTAGTGGATTTCAGCTCTTTAGTGATTCTCAGCTCTCTTAGGATTTCAGCTCTTTGCTTGCTTGCTTAGGGCACTGTAGGGCTAGGGGTAGAAGCAGATGTGAGAGAGGAGAAGAAGGGTCCCGGCAGTTCCACAGCAATGGTTTATTGAGGGGTCTGTGAAGGGTTCCAGCGACGGCTCTTCTTCTGCCAAATGGGCTAAAACAGCCCCTTTTTATAGGGTATAGGGGGATCCAAACTTGTCCAATAGTAAGGGTTAGGGGAAAAATGACCTATGGGGTTACAGAGATAAGCTAGGGTTCAAGAAGCAGAAGACAGGAGTTTATTTTGCTGTCTCATCATGACTCAGCAATTCCTACTGTTAAGCCTCGGCCCGCCACGGGGCCCAAGCCAACTCCCTGGGGCCTGCTACAGCACTGGGTGGTTGGAAATTTGTACTGAGTATGTTATGTCATGTAGATTGTTATTTCCCTTCTCCCATCACATGGTCTCTCCCTCATGCACTCCTGTGCTGTACCCCCTGGTGGTTTGGTCCCTGGTTACCCCTTCCATCACCCCTCCTCAATGGTATCTCATTGGCTACAGTCCTCTTCCCCTGCCCCCATTCCTTGGGTATAAAGGTCCCCTGCAAGAATGTCATGCTCTCTTTTCCACTTGGGAGGTCACCAGAGCCTGAAGTGTCTCCTCCCAGGCTAATAAACAATAGTAAATTGATAATAAATAAATAAATAAATAAAAAGCAATAATAATAAAGTGGGGACACTTGTCCCCACGTGGAGAAGAGTGTTTCCCATCTTTTGCTTTGTCCATGTAAGACCGTGTGGGCCAGGGTCCACAGCTAGCTGGAGTGGACTCAAACAACAGCCCAAGAGACACGGATTCTTACAAGCCTGAACTCCAGCAAAAGTTCACAATAACGACCCCCATTTGTTCTAGCAGATTGTGACAAGCCCCTGTTCTAGGCAGCCTCCCAGGCACCAGCACTCACGGAACATGGTCATGAACTGGCTGGGCTGCAGGTTCCAGTAGCCCCAGTTGGTGCGGTAGCCGCGCAGCGTGGCGTACTCCTCGTGGTTGTAGGCTGGCTCTGTCCCAAAGGTGTCAATGACCCGGACACGGCACCTGCGGGGCACACACCCCCTGAGGACACCTGCTGTCCCCAGGACCCCTCGTCTGCACCCCGAGCAGAGGGAGAGGAATGAGGGGTTTGCCTTTACAAACCAGCTGTGGGTCTGCTGGTACATAAAACCAGCACTGGGAGATCAAAGAAACAATGGGGAGGATTCCACTGGTTGATGACTGGAAAAAACATATTTGCCTTTACAAATAAACCATAGGTTTGCTGATCAATGAAATTGGATAGTGAAAGATGAAAGAAACATAACCATAATTCCATAAGAATTAAAATAACAAGACCATAAATTCCATAAGAATTAAAAACTAAAAGGGAGTGTTGTACATTAGAGGGTTATCTTTGGTTTCAGGCATTTCAGGAAGTCTGTACCTCTCAAGTACCTCAGCTAATAGGGTAAGAGAGAAGAGAAATGTGGCCAGGAAATTGGGGTAAAAAGGAGGCTGCATCTTCCAAAAATTAGACAGACCCCAAAGGAATGCCCCATGGCCTCTCCCTTTGTTCAAATAAAGTAAAAGGACTCCTCTGTCTCCTTTTTGGACATAAACCTCTGATGTTTGTGGATTAATTTTCCTGACAAGAGGGTGCAGCAGCATCCCAAGGAGCCCTTCCCAGCACTGTTCCCTCCTTGCAGGACAATTTCCCTTTGCAGGACCCTCAGCTCCCCGACAGCTGTGAGAATGATGAACCTCCCAAAAGTTTATTATTAATGCCTTTCCCAATATCCTGGGAATGCTGAGGCAGGCACTACCAGCACAAGGCTGAGGACAGAAGAGGAACAACAAGCAAGGGAAGAGCAAAACAAGCTGAATGCAAAAGCAAATGCATTTATAATAAAAGCAATAACGCAGCTTGTCATTTTTCTCTCTAATAAAATTGTGTAGGATAGTGGAAGAGATGGGAAAAAATGTAATAAATAGCAGGTCTATCAGCACTAAATTAAATCGCAGATTTTCCAGGCTGGTGATGTACCAGGGGATGATGACATTTGTCTTGATGCTCAAGGAGCCAGGGATAGGGCTCCTTACAAATTCCCAAGGCTCACCCTCCCCTCCATGCTGTGCCCACCCCTGGCTGCAGGAATGGAATGGAAGCACACATGCAAGATTTGGTCTTTCCCCAACTCTCTCTCTTTTATTGAGGTTTTATCCTGAATACCTGAGGCTCAGAATGTCTCGTGCTGTGGCAGCAGGGGACACAGCAAAGGCACCAGGCAGGCAAAAATCAAAGGTAAAATCAAAAGGTCTGGCTCCTTGGGCTGGCCATTAGTCTTTGCTTGCTAATTAATGAAATGGAGATCAAGAGCAGGCAGTGGCTTTGCTTACCTGTATTTCTTAAAGGAGAGCCCCATGTGCTGCTTCATCTGCTGGAGGCCATGGTAGTCGGTGTAAATCAGGTCAAAAGGCAGAGGACTGGTCAGGGGGCAGTTCCCCCGTCCTGGAGGCACCCCTAAGTGACTGGGGAAAAGCAGGAGGGATCAGCCCCCAGCACCAACACTCCTTTCCCTGCTGGGCATTGAGCAGGAGCCATCAAACATCTCCCTTTTGATGGAGGGGAGGCAGATGGTTCTCCTCGCCTCAGTTTTTATTTCCCAGGCCAAAGATCTGGAGAGTCCTGGTCCCTCCGCATCTTTGCACCTGCTCCAGCTGAGCTCCTGTTCCTCCCACATGGACTGTGAGGCACAGCATTCCCAGCCAGGGCTCTCCAGCATCCCAGTCCCCACACACCCTCCCTTGGACCTCTCTTGTTGAAGACACCAGATTTCGTTTACTTTCATTGCAGTCACACCAGTGACAGACTTGTAAAGCCACATCTTTCCTCTCCTCTCTGCCTGCAAGGTTCCCAGCTGAGCCTAAAGCTCCCTGTTCGCAGCTCCACATCCCTCCCAGCACACCCTGGAATGTCTCTCTTATTCCACCCCTCACCTATCGCATCCCAGAGCACTCTCAGCTTCTCCTTGACTCTGCTGGCAATGCCTGTCCTTGGATGCTGGGCACATTTCATTCATATTTCTCACTTTTGGTCCCATTTATGAAATAATTCCACAAAACGGGGCAGCTGGGCCCTGGGTCTCACTCAGGGGGTTTCCAGCCAGTTCCTTACAAACAGACACACTCACTCCCTCTGCCCTCCTCCAGTGGATAAAATGCACTATGAAAATCCAGATAAACTCAACTGACACTAATCTCTTTATCAAGACCATCAGTTACCTCGCTGCCAGAGTGAGATGTGATTAATCCAGCAAGATACAGGGCTGCTAAACCTGTGGTGTGTCTCCTTCCATTTCCAATTACCTCTGTGAACTGATGAATCCCTCTCTCCAAAGCTGTTCCACCAAGTGTACCACTGATGTCAGCCTGACAGCCCATCTGCTTGTCTGGACCATATTTCCTCCTTCTCAGAAAAAAAAAAAACAACCCACCCCTGTGACACCTTCCAGCTTCAGCAGGTTTCTCAAAAATCCATGTTGCTTGTACTTGTGATTTCCCAGTGCCAGTTTGCTCAGAGGCTGATTCACTCCGCAGTTTTAATGCTCCTGTATTTTGTTTTTCCTCCTAAAGATGATAATTCCTCATCCTGCTAACTCCACTCACACCCAAAAAGTAGCAGCATCCTCATGGAAAACCAAACTGCTGAGCTGCTTTGGTCCACCCAGGCTGTCTCACTCCCACCACGCAGTTGTCCCATTCCATTCTCAGTCCTTCCAACGAGGCTGAGGAATTCCTGGTTTATTTCACAAGTCTGAGCTCAGACACTGTGAAATCTCACCCTTAGCTCCTGCCTGCCAGGACGTCTGTCTTTGTTTTCTTCTGGGTTCTTCACTTACTCCAAACCTCTATTTGGAGATGGGAATTTATCCCAGCCATGCCTGTATGTATTTTCTCTTCTTTAAGGAATAAAAGTTCTGGTCAGGCTTTACACTCCCAGGCTTTGAATCTTTCCTTCTCTGTGATTTCTCTTACTGGTTCTCTCAATTTCTCAGCATTTTCCCTTCTGAACGTGAGAATTCCCTTTCCAGCCCTACCTGGGGTTTATCTGTTCCTCAGCTGAAGCTCAAACGGACCCATGGCCCCAGGGTCCATCCTCTGAGGAGCACTTCCATAAGGTCCTCAGCCCTTGCCAAGCCCTTCAGCATTTCACCTTTCAATCCCATGGCTGCTTCCAGAGGCAATCAATGGCTTTCCCATCCAGGGAAAACCAAGGGACACAACTGTCACAAATATTTGCTCTCCAGTCTCTCACTAACATCAGAAGGAGCCACACAGAGCCAGAAATTTGTTGGCCATAAGAAATATGATAAAGGGCTCTTGGTTGGCTCCTGGCCACACCTCCCTGGTGCTCAGTGCTCAAGAACCTGACCTGGAGGAAGATGCCTCTGCTCATTGCAGGGGTTTGGACCAGAAGAGCTTTAAAAGTCCCCCTGAACTCAAACCTTTCTGTGATTCTGATGTGTCTCCAAGTCCTTGAGCACTGAGCACCAAGATCCTTCTTCCAACCCCCATCCCAACCTGACACCAACCTGACCCAGTGCAGGGTCACCCCAAACTCCTGACCATGACAGGGACTCCAGAAAGTGTGTAAATGTGGAACAGCCTCGCTGGGCAAAGGCAGGAAAAACAGAGAATTTCAATTTAAGACAAAGAGCTGCTTTTGCAGCTGCTTCATTGCTCTTGTCACAAGGAATCTCAGCATCAGCTCAGGGCAGCCTGGCCGGGGATGCTGCAGGGGGAACAGGTTGCAGTTTTGTCACTTTTATGCACAATTTTACACGACAGGACTGATTGGGAAGATGGCAGGAATAGAAAGGCTCTCACCTCCCACAGCCACCTCGGTACAATAAATAGGGCACCAAGGAGACTCAGTCTCCCGGGAAGGCTGAAGGGGAATTTTTAAGCCAGGATTTTGTAGAGATGGAATTCTAAACAACACATTTGCTCACACAGTGCTGCTTTTTCCTCAGTCACAGACAAACAATGATTTACACCGACCTGCACTGTGGTGGAACCAATCCATAAACCTTGTATTTAACTAAAAATCCCCAAACCATTACACTGTGCTTGCAGCATGTCACACAAGCCACTGCACTACAAAATAATCTGTAATTTAAGGAAGCCCTAACCAAGCTTGACGAGGGGCTGCAGGAGGCAGCAATTAGTGTAACTCATACTGAAGCCTCCAAAGAAGTTCCCACCAGTTGGGAAGAGCAGGTCTGACTCTCCCAGCTCCCATCAGCAGCACAATCTGCCACACATCCCCTCTCCAGGTGCTCAGGACTTGCCACATCCATTTATACTCCCTGTGCCATGGCTGCGTGGCTGGAATAGCTCTGAAAGCAGGAGCAGTGCTTTGAGCAGAACATCTCTGCATTTACCCCCCTTATCCTCCCTAAACACTTTATCACCACTGATTTTAATATTCCACTCATGCAAATCCAGCCTGCACCTCTGAGATGGGGGTGGGGGGAGAATTTTTTTTTTTATTCCTTCTTATTTAAACATTCTTTATTCAGGCTTTCATCATTTGCCAGTTAAGTCAACTAATTTTCTACTAAACCCAATTTCACTCATGGTTGGAGTGCAATTTCCCTGATTTTTCCTCGTGCCATGTACTATTAATGGCGCTTGAAATTACGCGAATAAAATTGATGAGCGCAAACGCCGCCTTCGCCGCCAGCACAGCCCAGGGATCTGCTGGGGAAACCTCCCCTCCCAGACCAGCCATGGGTGGTGAGCAGCTCAGCACCTCTGGCTGGTGATCCAGAGGTTTGTCCCATCCCAAATCCTGGATCAGCTGAGCCCTGGCTCCTCTCTGGGAGGGAGCAGCCGGAGCGGCTCCGATCCAAGCGGATGCCGAGCTCGCCTCTCCGCCAGCTGCCTCCACCAGCTGTGCCTACTCCAGAATAAATCTCCAGCAGCTTCTTGTCCTGCTATTTTCCTCTCAGAGGTACTTTAATCAGCCAGGGGACCGTCCCCTCCCTGGGCATGGTGCAGGCGCTCTGGAGTCAGATGACTGCCGGGTTATCTTTACATCCCATTGACCTATTTTCAAATTAACCCAAAGTTTCTTTCTGCATTATCACTCCTGGTGCTGAGAAATCCAGCACTAAATGGATCTCGTGGGCATCTCCTGGCAGCCTGGGCCAATATTTTGTATTATATTTAATTGCATCTTCTCTGCCCACATCTGCTGCCATCAGCAAGGCTGAGAACAGAGCAGGGATCCTGTTCTCACTGCTCCCTCAGCTGTAAGAGCCCAGCAGGCACAGGGATGTTATCCAGGGATTAAAGGTGCCAGAGTCAGGCCTGAGCAGCTCCCAGAGGTCTGTGACAACCCCATCACAACCAACAAGTGCAAATCTAAGTCCACAAAATGAACATCATACCGCCTGCCCTCTGCCCCCAGCTCTTTCCCTGCTAGAATGAACACTCACTGGAAATCAGGATTTCCAAGCAATTTCAGAACCTGCAATGGTTTCGCTTTTGCAAGGTGCACCTGGACTGTTTCTCTGTCCATCATTGATCTTGTATGACACAGCCCTACCCATCCAGGGAGGAAGTTCAGTAATACTTTTATTTATTTCCGAGACCTGCAGATGCACAGGACGGTGCCAGAACAAACACTTCTTTCTGGTTGGAGATTCAGCAAATATGAAGGAACTTCCCAGGAAAGGAGAAATCAATACTTGGATTCCTGCAGGGAGCAGCAGAAACTGAGCACTCACGTGCTGGTAGTGCCTGGGCAGACCCTGGGACAGATGGGCTGTTCTCCTGCTGTCCCAGCTGCTACAGCAGCTCCAAAAACAAAGAAATTCTCCCCTATGAGGGTGGTGAGGCCCTGGCAGAGGCTGCCCAGAGAAGCTGTGGCTGTCCCATCCATGGGAGTGCCCAAAGCCAGGTTGGATTTGAGTACCAGGAGCACCTGGTAAAGGCTGAAAGTTCCTCCCCAGTGGTGCAGAGCTGATCAATCCACAGCTTTTCCCTGCAGCTCCATCAGGATCACACGAACCAGCCACTTCTGGCTGTTTCCACAAGCAGTTCCTTTCTCTCCCACACAACAGCAGGACTGGTTTTGCCAGCTGGCGAGGGGAGTGAAGCCAGAGCCTGGGCACAGTGCAGGTTTTCATGTGAACAGATGTGAGACAGAAAGATGGCTTTAATCTGCCAGGAGACAATCAGAAATGTGCTTTCTGGACATGGTGTTTCCATCTGAACAGCCCTTTTTGCAGCCTGAGCACACCTCAGTGAGCACAGAAAGAGCAGGAAAATCACAGCTCTCACTGTGTGCCAGGCACTGAGAGGGATGGGGCAGTGGGAGCAGAGCCAAGTCCCACCACAGCTCCAAGGCTCCATCCTCCCCACCCCAGCACAGCGAGGGTGGCTCAGCACCCAAACCACACACACTGGCCACAGCAAGAAAGGGCTGCCAGCACAGGGTACAGGCACGTGCTGCAAATCCAGCACTTTGCCAGGACTAGAATTAAGAGTCCAGAACTTGACACAGGAGCAATTAAGCTCCAGGAATGCTTTGTAAAGCCCTGACCCCAAGAGGCATCAAATCCCATTTTCTTCGACTTTCTGTCCTGCTTTATGAGCAGTTAATTTCGAGGGGACCATTGAGAAAATCACCTTTCAGTGCTTTTCTGAACTCCCCAGCAGCTCACAGCTCTGCAGTCCCCTTCTCCCCCAGCCTCTCCCTGAGGCCCAGAAAAGCAGCTGGACATGCCAAGATCACCACTCCCATGGCTCAAGGATGAAGGTAGGAGATGGAGCATCCAGGAGTGCCCCTTGTGCTGCTCCTCCCAGGGAAAAAGGCTGAGAGGATCCTTCCTGCCTGACCCCAGGGCACAGGTGCTCCAGAGGAAAAGCCTCAGCTTATTAAAGCTTTATTTGTGGGCACAGCCATTGCTCCAAAGTGCTGCTTGTAATTTTCCAGCATCTACTCATGAGCTGCCTCATTAACAACCCAGCTCAGAGATTTCAGGCACTTCCCACTCCTCCCCTAGCAAGCAACAACACCAACACTGGCCTGGATTCTCACCTCCCTGAAAGCACTTTTGGGCTACCAACCCAGCACCAGGGATCTTCAGCAAGAATCAAGTGTTGCTGTTAGGTTTGGGGTTCAGCTTCTTCCCTCCCTGCTTCAAGACAAGGCTCAAAATGCTGCTGGCTGCCCACCCAGCACAAATCTCAGAGAGAAAACAGCTCCTGGCTCCCTGCTCTCTGCAGTTCGTTTTCCCTCTCGGAAGATGAACAGAGAAACACGGAATGGTTTGGGTTGGAAGGAAGCAGATACCCTGTGATTCACCCCTTACCTCTCCAGAGGCACCAGAAGCAGCTCACAAATTCACTGGGAGTTCAAAGGAGAATAAACACCTGCACTTAGCTCAACTACAGGAGAAAAAATAGCCCCTGGGTAGGGAATTCACAGATCTTGAAAGTCTGTAGTGGGTAAAAGATAACCCAAATAAACTGGCCCTGAAAAACCAATCTGTGATCTCGGACCTCACAGGGACATTTGGACAGTGCTGAGCCGAGCTGGGGATGGAGCCTGCAGATTCCCAGAGCTCCTTATCTTTGTTCCAGATTAGCATCAGTCCCTAAACCAGAGGAAGAAGAATTTGACTCCCCTGGCCCTCACTGCTGGGCAGGGAGAGGTGCCCAGCACACACATGGGTGTCACACTCCCAACATGTTTTCACCCCCAGCCCTCCATCACCAGCTTTTTTGACCAGGGCCTTACTTCTCCTCCTTCATTTTCTTGATCCTCAACATTCCTGACCCACTCCAGACCACCTCCAGGCACTGCTGCATTGCAATCAATACAGATGCTAATCATGAACAGCTTTCAGATCACCACTGGTTGAAGTGTATAAGTGTATGCAGGCAAATCTTCCAGTGATCCCTTGCCAATGATCAATACACGCAGAAAAATCAGCTCAGAAATTTGAAGAGACAAAAAAAAAAAAAAAAGTCCAAACCAGGAGAGAGGTTAATCTGTGCTGAATAATTTATGGGCTCCAGTGAAGGCTTTGCTGGGCTGGAGCAGCTACAGCTCCTAGCCATGAAAAGAGCAGGGGGTGCCAAAGAAAAATACACAAGGATGGAGTCAATGTTTCACACTGCTGGAGCAAAATATCCCCAAACCCACCCCAACACTGCTCAAGGTCAGCAAGAGACAGCCAGGATGGGAGAGGACAAATTCAGCCTCAGTCCAAAGAGGTGCAAAGCTTTTCTGCTTCAGGGGGGTGCAGGGGGCAGGAGGGATGAGGAATCAGAGTGCTTGCGTTGCCACTTCCCCAGGGACAGGGATTTAGCTTTGCTACATCCACCAGCCCAGCTCCAGCCCTTTGTGCATCCCTGGCTCTCTGCAACCCCTGCCCAAAGCTGTGGCTACAGGTAAAACACCTCCAGGCTGTAAGGAAGAGCCCAAGATTAACTCTTAGCACACCTCAGGACTAATTACTCATGTTCTGCTAAGCCTCCCACTCCTCCTGGTCACAAAAGCTTTTCCCAGCTCTCCTCAGAGGCAGCAGCAGCCCAGCAGCAGGGATGTCACTGAGAGATCTGCAGGATCCAGCACCAGGATAGCTGGCACCACTCATTCCTCCCCTGGGCAGAACCTCTGCCCCCCTGTGACACCCACATTAACCCATCTCCTGATGGACTGCACAAAGGTGACAGTGGTGACCTTCCAAGTGCTGGGCTTGGTCTCCAAAGGGACAGAGGGGACGTGGTTACACCCCCAGCTCCCCCCTCCACTCATCCCAGCCCATTGAAAGGAATGGTGGATTTGTTCTTTACAAACCAGCTGTGGGTCTGCTGGTACATAAAACCAACACTGGGAGATAAAAGAAACAATGGGAAGGATTCCACTGATTGATGAATGGAAAAAGATATTTGCCTTTACAAATAAACTTTAGGTTTGCTAATAAATAAAATTGGATATTGAAAGATGAAAGAAACAATGGAGAAGAAAAACCATAAATTCCATAAGAATTAAAAATGAAAAGGGAGGGTTATACATTAGAGGGGAGTCTCTGGTATCAGGCGTTCAGGGAAGTCTGAACCTCTCAAGTACCTCAGCCAATGGGGAAAGAGAGAGGGGAAATTGGGGTAAAAAGGAGGCTGTGTCCTCCAAAAAACTGAGATCCCAGGAAAATGCCCCATGGCCCCTCCCTTTATTCTAATAAAGTAAAAGGACTCCTCTGTCTCATTTTTGCACATAAACCTCTGGTGTTTGTGGATTAATTTTCCTAACACCATCAACATGAAAGTGAGCACTCAATGTGGGTGTCCAGCATTTAAAACATCACCAAAGGCAGGCACAGGACACGTGTTTGGGGAGGTGGGGACAGTTTCTGGGACACTGAGAAGGGCAAGATGTGCAGCCCCAGCCCGGCTCGCTCACTTCCCATCTCAGCTACCCAGGGGAAGAGACGGAGCTGCTGTTCCCAGGAGTCCCAAGGGACACATCCAAATCTGCATCAGAGGAGGAGCTCTTATCACTGAGCAGTCACGTAGAAGCTCCCAGGCTTCTGGCAAAGGCAAAATACTCCAGGCAGCAGGGCAGCTCCAGCCAGAGTCACTCACAGAGGGAACCGGGTGCTGCAAAAGCTCCCCGCCTCCCTAAACAACCACCAGGAGGTTTGTCATTATAAAACACAAGCAAGAACCGCACAACAACAACAACAACACACCCCTCCCAGCCATTAACTCCTTTCATCCTTGACTACACGGGTGTTATTTAGCATGTCACTCCCGCTTCTTTGAGGAGATGCTGCCTCTTGCATTAAGACCGGGATTTTTTTAAAGTTAATTAGTTAGGAGATAATTCCATCCATTAATTCTGAATGCTGCAAGGGGGTTGGGGGGGTTTTGTTGTTTTTCTCCAAGATTGTTGGATTTTTTTCACTCCCTTTTCATCATGGCTCATTATGTGGTTGATGCTGGCTTAGCATCTCCCAAAGCCTGCCCAGTCTCCGAGGCAGCTTCAGGCTCTTCTTGATTTACAACCCATCTAATTTGCAATTTCCTTGGTTCTTGCCCTCTGATCAGGAGAGGAGCAAACCTTATGAGGTGACAGAAGGCACCAATGTTAGCCTAGTAATAACAGAACAGCATCAGCAGAGAGGAACAGGGCCCACTGTTAGCTTCTACCTCTTTTTCCATCTAATATTGGTCGCTCTTGGTGACTGCCATCCTGTGTTGCCCCACGGCAGAAAGAGACAATCCCTCTGTGGAAGTGCCTCCAGCAGCAGCAAATTCCCCCACAGGTCCCCAAGTCACCCCCAGCACCTCCTGAGGTGGAAGGGAGGAAGGGGAAAGGGAAAGGAAAATGAGAAGGGGAAAGGGAAAGGAAAATGAGAAGGAGAAAGGAGAAGGAGAAAGGAGAAAGGAAAGGGAAAAGGAAAAGGGAAAAGGAAAGAAGGAAGGAAACTCCTCAGCCACCAGCAAAGCCCCAGGGGTTGAGTGCAGCCATGCATGCTGGGAAGAGCCAGTGACCTGCAGGTCACCTGCATCCTGCAGCCACCTGGCCACCAGCCCAGCAGGGAGCATCCCTGGGGAATGGGCTGGCAAAGGGAGCTTTCCCATGGCCAGCTCCAGGCAGGTGTCAGGGGACACAGGTGATGCTGTGTGCTGGCAGCAGGGAACCATTCTGCCCAGATCCAGCACTGAAGCCACAGGGCAGAGCCCTGCTCCAGATGTGTCCACACCAGCTCCATGCAAAGCATCACCATCAATCCTTCCCACTTTGCTGGCATGCAGAAGGATGGGATGTCTCCTAGCCATGACACTGGTGGTGCAGTACAGCACCAGCACTGTCTGAGATGCAGGTGGGCAAAGAGCCTCCCCCAGCCTTCTCAGACCTGCTGCTTCCACCCAAGACCTCGATGCAACCCAGCACTCACCTCTGCAGCTCCTTCAGGGAGACTGTGACCCTCAGGCTGTGTCCCAGCATGAAGAGGGCAGCCAGGATGTCAGCCCACTGCACCATCTCACCCAGAGGGCCTCCCTTCAGCACCCGTGGGCTGAAAACGTCCCCCGACTCCTCCGTCAGGAAGCCAATATGGACAAGGATCTGCAGAGACAAGGAGAGAGGTCAGCACTGGGGAGAGGGACAATCTGGGTTTTCCAGCCCAGAATGACTTATGGTCCCTGATTCCCTCCAGCTCCTTTGCAGGCTGTAATTACTCAGGGAGCTCAGTCAGGTGTGCAGGTAAATGAGCCATGTCCAATTAGCACAGACCCAATGGCCAGAGCTTGGCCCTTTGACTGCCACTCTGTGTCCTGGGGCCTGGCTCGTGCTCTCCATGTACATCACAGTCTGAACCACAGGCTGGAGCTGGATTTCCCTGCACACAGGGGCCAAAGGCACAACAGAAACATCAACAGGAGGGCCAGGAACCTCAGCTTATCCTCAGAGGAGATCTGTCACACTCCAATGGTAGCCAGACAGCATCTCCACCCACCAGGACCCATTTCCAAAATCCACCCCGCTGCTCAGCAACACCAGTCCTGCCACATCCCAAATGCCTGTGAAGCCATGCCCATGAACAAGAGACCAACCCTACAGACCCACATGTGGCATTCACATTCTCTGGAAAAATCCCTTCACCCAGGATTTTTCTCCTGGGAGGCCGAGAAGCCTCAGAAAAAGGAAAACAATTCTTTTCTCATTTGCTTCTCCTGTGTTTTGCTCATGTGGAATGTGTTTGGAGATTGTTTACCCACAGGTGATTGTTTCATTGGATTCTGCTGTGAGTTATATTGACTCATTGGCCAATCAGGGTCAAGCTGTGTCAGGACTCTGGAGAGAGTCACGAGTTTTCATTATTATCTTTTTAGCATTGTGTAAGTATTCTTACATTTATTATTCTTACATGTTATTATTCTTACATCTTATTCTGTATTCTTTAGTATATTATAGTTTAGCATTCTTTAATATACTACAGTATCATAAAATAATAAATTAGCCTTCTGAGAACTTGGAGTCAGATTCATCATTCCTCCCTTCATCAGGGCACCCTATAAATACAATACCCACACATTCCCATAAATGAATTTCCCTCCCAGCTGGGTTCAGCTGCCCCGAGTGTCCCCATACGTGTTTCTGGTCCCGCTGCTGTCCCGCCAGCCTCTGCTCGAGGCGCCGCGCCGCCCGCAGCCACTGCTGGGCCAGGTGCCGGATCCTCTTCTTCATGAAGCTCAGGGACTCCTTGCCCGTGCCAATGAGCTCCAGCAGGCGAGCCAGGTCCCTCCGGAACGCTGCCTAGGGAAGGAGCACGCTCTGCATGGTGAGTGTAGGGAAGGAGGAGCCAGAGGAGCCCCTGGGCTGCCCCGCGGCCTGGGGGAGGTTTGTCCATCTCAGCAGAGGTGATCTGAGACCTTCCTGCTCCCCTGGAGCCGTGGCAGCTCCTCCACTTCATGCCCCAAATCCCAGGGGGATCCCGCTGCACCAGGGGCTCCTCATGAGAACCCAGATTCCTCAGCAGAGGAAAGGCATGGATGAGAGGAGGCCACAAAAATGATCAGAGGGATGGAGCATCTCTGCTGTGGAGACAGCCTGAGGGAGCTGGGGGTGTTCAGCCTGGAGAAGAGAAGGCTCCAGAGACATCTTCTTGTAACCTTTCCATACTTATAGGGACTTATAAAAAGACAGGGACAGAATTTTTAGCAGGGTCTGTAAGAGCTGAAATGAGGGATGCAGGACTCCAGACAGCTCTCCAAAATGCAGTTTATTCCATCCAAGAGGTTACACCAGTCCAGGGTCATGGGTGACAGAGCTGTGCCTACGGCTGTCAGCTCCAGCTGCAGGCAGGCCTGGAGACACTTTGGTTTTGGTTACAATGCATTCTATACTTTGCTGAGCATCTTAATACAGTAGAACCAATCTATACCTTAACTTTTACCTATAGCCTATCATAACTACTATAATTACCATGTTCATGTTACTGTTCTCCAATCACTCAAAGTTAGTACATTACAGTTTAAGCTAGAAGTTGTTTCTCAGTTTTCTTGCAGTGAAAAATTCTGAGACCTTCTTTCTACTTGCAACTTTGCTGACTTGTTTGCCTGTGCTCTCTTTCTGCTTGGTAAAAACATCTTCTTGTTTGAGGTGGGTTTATCCTTTGCTCTAAGCCATAAAAACCCCTTCTAACTCACACACCCTTTGCCTCCTTGGTTATCCAGTCAGACTGGCTCAGCAATTCTTTTCTTCTATATAAAAACTTGCTTCCATCTCTATTCCTTCATCAGACTCTACATTTAAAAATCTTTCTGCTAAGCACACATATCTGTGAGACTTTCTTGTCAAACTTTCATCCTTCCCAACAAGGGCCTGTTGCAACAGGACAAGGAGTGATGGCTTTAAACTGAGAGAGCTGACTCAGAATAGTTATAAGGAGGAAACTTTTCCTGGTGAGGGTGATAAAACACTGGCACAGGTTGCAAAGAGAGGTGGTGGATGCTCCATCCCTTGACACACTCAAGGCCAGGTCGGGCAGGCCTTGGAACAGCCTGTTCTACTGCAAGGTTCCCTGTCCACAAAGACCCCCTCCAACCCCAACCACGCTGTGATTCTGTGAAAACCCACGTCAGGCATCATGGCCCTGCTGAACCTGAGTGTTTATTTCCACTGATGCCTCCCCACAAAGGCCCTGGCCCAGCAGAAGCTGGGCTGGGCCCACCTTACCTGCGCGCGTGGCGGCGGCGGCGAGGGCACGGCCACCGTGTGGTTCCGCCAGGGCAGGGGGGGACAGAACCACTCGACCTCGCTGAGGTAGATGAGGAAGGAGCACTCGGTGCCATCCACACCAAAGAAAGCATAGCAGGGGTCAGAGGTCCAGCGGGCCCTCATCCACTGCAAGGGGCAAAGAAACTCGTGAGGCTCGTGGAGGAGGTGTGCCAGCCCTGCCAGCTGCCCCTGCTGTGGAAAACTTCTGTTCTCCATCCCCTTTCTCTGTCTGGGAAATAAAAATGAAGGGCAGAGGGTGGAAAAGGACTGCAAACCCAGCCCCAGTGCCACAGGGCTGGTGTTCACCCACTCAGGGCCTCCAGGGAATTTGGGGCAGAGGAAGAGCCAGGGAGGTTTGCTGGGGGCTCCCTGGGTTTCTAGCACTGGTTCCAGCCTTCCCTGGGGGCACAGCCCTTAATCCCCAGGAAATGATGCACCACAGGGATTTCTTCTGGCTGGCTTTGCTGGGGAGCTGCTGATCTCATTGCCCCTGGAGCAGCAGGGCAGGAGACAGATCTGCCAGCAGTCCCCAGGGATGATTTCACACAGAGGAGAATAACCAGGGACCAGAGCAGTGATTTATCATCCCCCACAATGGCTCTTGCCAGCCTCTTCCTAATTCAGCTACAAAAACAAATCTGCTCAGGGACAGGTTGCTGTGCCCAATCTGTAAAGCACAGCAATCACCAGGAGGGGAGATGGGATTACAGCCTTCCACAATTGCATTACATCCTGAATTTACTCAAATTGTAGAAGGAAAGGATGGCTAACACCCCTGGAAGTGAAAAATCCACATCATTTTCTTGTACCCCCCCCCCCCCCCCCCCATAATTTTCTTGTACCCTTCAACATCTTTTCAGGGAGACTGGGCCCTGCAGAAGCCTGAGCTTGAAGCAGGTTGGCAAGAGGAGGGAAAAGGGCAATGCTTTTAATTAGTTGATGTAAATATGCTCTCTGACAAAGCCATCATGCTCTGGGCCAAGTGCCAGGCTGCATTCCAGTATGAAGAGCAGGCTGGGTCAGGCAGGACTGATTGAGATGGAGGTTCTGGCCACCTGAACAAGGTGCTGCTCTGGGCAGCGCTGGGCTTATTCCCCAGGCACCAGGGAATGCTCCAGATATTCAGAGGTGATGTGCCAGAGCTTCCTCCTCACTGTGCTTCTGGCATTGAGCACACAGACTGCAGGCAGGGAGGGCTGCAGGCAGAGGTGGGCCCACAGCTGATTCTGCTGCAGCCTGTGGCTTCAGGGCTTTGTACCCCTCCAGCTAAAGGTACATGTGGTGAGGGTATTACTGGGGGAAAACAATCCCATTTCTGTAGCAAAAGCTGCCAGAGAAGGTTGGACACCTCCCTTGTGTTTTGTCTTCAAAGCACAGCCCTGCTTTGCTTTCCACACCTTTGGCTCTGCTGCTCCTCCTTCAATGGGCTGCACCTTTCCAACATTAACAATCATTTTATCCTGGAAATCATCCCATTCCCCACTGCCCTTCCCAGTTTAACCCCCAGGGTCACTGCTTTGGGCCCTCCCATCCCAGCTGGAGACCCTCTCCCAGACAGGGGACCCCAACTCACCTCCACCTTCCCAGCACAGTCGGGGTACTTGGGGTCCCTGGGCACCTCACACTGATCCCTCCTGCCTTCCATCCCTGCAGAGAGACAATTTGGGCATGGGGAGAGCTGGGGTGTGACAGAGGAGCAGCTAGAAATGCTGTGAGGAGAATGGGATGGGATGGGATGGGATGGGATGGGATGGGATGGGATGGGATGGGATGGGATGGGATGGGATGGGATGGGACAAGGCTGGCAGCCCCCAAGCTTGTTCACTGGTGCCACAGCTGGGCTGGCAGACAGCCCCATGCCACTGGATGGAGCAGGACATCAAGATGTGAAGCATCTTCAGCATCCTTCCCAAATCAGGAAAGAAACAGAGAAAACCACCCTGCTTCAATGCTGGGAATGTTCTCTTTCTCTAAATCTCAGCAAATCCATTTCCAGCACTTTCCTGCGCCCTCTGCCTGGTCCAGACCCCAAATTCCACCTATCCCCACTCTTGTAAGCAGGCTGCAGGATCTAGGTAAGGACTTGACAACCTTTTATGCTATAAACTTGCAATAAAAGCTGTCCTGCTGAGCTGCTGGAAGAAGACTCAGCCCCCAGGGTGAGTTCCTAAATAAGCCATAAAGTGGTTAAAATGGCATCAGGATCTTTTCTCCCTCCATGGCTGGGCCAATAAAAGCCACCAGCCCCCCTCTAAGTCCTCCTTTGCCCATAATTGAAAAGCATGAGGTGCAAAAGGCAGTGGAAGGATCTTCAGCCTTAACCCAAATAACCACGCAGGCATGTGGGGAAGCATCTGCAGAGCCCAGCAGTGACACAGGGGGATGGGAATGCCTCTCCTGGTGCTGAATCCCAGCCCCTATGAATTTGGATCCAAACCACCAAATTTTTCTATCCAGGTGCTTGTGCACTGCTCCTCACCTTTAATTTTGCATTTAATTCTCCAGCATTTATTCCTGACAGCCATTCAGATTTGTCACGCACAAGTTTCCCAAGGAAGGCAGCCTCAAGATCAGCCTCCATTTCTAGGACTTTTACCAAATTTGTCATGGTTGGACCTTCCCATGGGCACAGCACAACACACAGGGGGTTTGGGGCACGGGGACCCCCAGGGCCACTGACCTTTCCCATTCAGGAGGCTGTTCCGGAGGATCTGATCCACCTTTATTGCAATGTCCGACACGTTCTGAGCTATGGCCTGGATTCTCTCCATCAACCCAGCTGCTGGCTGAAACCTGGGGAAGAAACCAAATCAACCCTGAGAACTTGATGTCTCCTATTACTGTCATATTTTCTGAAAAATCTCTTTGCCGAAGATTTCACTCCCGGGAAGCCAAGAAGCCTCAGAGAAAAAGGAAAACAATATGATCTCATTTGCTTCCCCTGTGTTTTGCTGCTTTGGAATGTGGTTGTAGATTGTTTATCCAGCATGTGAATTGTTTTTACTTAATGGCCAATCATGGCCAAGCTGTGTCAGACTCTGAGGCGAGAGTCACGAGTTTTTCATTAGTATCTTTTAGCCTTCTTCTAGATCCTTTCTGTATTCTTTGGTATAGTTTAGTATAGTATTCTTTAATATAATAATATAATAAAATAATAAATTAGCCTTCTGGGAACATGGAGTCATTTTTTTTCCTCCCTTCAACAGGGGTCTCAGAAAATACCACAGTCTCCCAGTGGTGACACTCAGAGGTGCTCAAAGAGAAATCCATACCCAGCAGATTGAACTTAGCTCCAGGAAGAAACACAGGAATGCCTGGTGCAGCATTTGACAGGCAAAGTCACTGCCTTCCAGGAGGTTTGATTGAAAACCTATTTAAATCAGTGTTTTATACATATTCTGCCTTTTTTTTTGAAGTGTGCTGTTAAACATGGATCCACCTATTCATTTTATGCGGGGAAAATATTAAATAGACTGGCAAAAAAATGTTTTTTCTTATTTTAGATGTGCTGCGTTTGAAAATCTTCTACTGTGATAATTGTTCCTGCAGTAGGAAAGCTGTGCTGAAAAAAAAAGAGAAAAATAATAAAATACAGAGAAAAGAAGGTAAAACTGAGGATTGCAGAGGAAGTTCATGGGCTTGGAGCAGAGTGATGAAAAACCCACAGAACATGTGGATGTGCTGAGCCTGCCCATCCACAAAGGTGGGAATCAGTTTTTCCTCCCAAGGAACAAGTGATAGGACAAGACAAAACAGCCTCAAGCTGCACCTGGAGAAGTTTAGACTGGATAAGAGGAAAAATTTCTTCACTGAAAGTGAGGCCAGGCATTGGAACAGCCTGGGAAGCAATGGAAAGATCATCCCTGGAAGTGTCCCAAAAATACCCAGATGAGGTTCTTAGGGACAGGGTTTAGTGATGGGCTTGGCTGTGCTGGGTTAATGGTTGGATTCGATGATATCAGAGGTGTTTTTCCAGCCTCAGTGATTCGGAGATTCAAGTGAGTGGATTTCCAGCAAGGAGCAGCAGCCAGGGCTGTGCAGGCACAGGGAGCTGAGGCTGAGCTGGGGACTGCAGCTCCAGGAAAGCCCACAGGTACCTTCCACCAAGGCTTGAGGTCATATCCAACCAGCCTGGATTGCTGCACATGCTTCCGTGGAATCAAACCTGAAATCAACACTCTCCTGGGTGAACAGCCCCGTTGAACTGATCTAAGGAACACATTGTGTGAACAGGAAAACATAGCCCTGTGAAGAGGCTGAGTGTCAATTAAAACCTGGTGTGACCTGGAAAAAGGCAAAGAGAACTCCATCAATCAGCAGTGGAGCCTGCCAGGCCTGACAAGGAGAGAGCCCTCCCACTCCAACACCTCTTCTGTGTCTTGGTTTGAACAGCCAGGTGACTGCTAAGGAAGGCAGGAACCTCCCTTGAAATGGAAAATGTAAACCCCTCTCCCTCTGAATTATTATAATTTTGAAATTAAGGGCTCTCAGGTAAAGATAGGGGAATAGGAATAACAGTCCTTTATTAGGAAAAAATAAAACATTTTAAAAATATGTAAACACAAGAATGCAGTAATATAAAACAGCACTGCCAGAGTCAGAGCAGTCCCTGCCCCCTGTGTGTCAGGGGGTGGCACAGCCCCATCCCATGGGGGCTTAGCCCTCCTGCAGTGCCAGCTGTGGCTCTGCTGGAGCAGGGATCCTGCACAAGGGGGGAGTTTTCCTCTGCAGCTCCAGGGCTGCTGGAGATGGGCCTGGGCTCCCTCTGGCCATGCAGGGCAGCAGAAGCTGCTCCTCTGGCAATGCACTGGGCAAAGGCTGCTGTGCTGTCCCAGCACCTCAGATTGGATCCAGGTAGGAATGCTTGGCTCCTCCCCTGGGCGCAGCATCTCCCCATGGGATGATGGAATTGGATCAGCCCTGCAGGGACACTCAGTGGCCATGGACAGCAGAGATCTCCTGCAGGGAGGGTTGGCTGTGGGAGAGATAAAGAAAAAACTGCCCCATGAACAGCAGAGAATGCCCCAGCTCTGACAGATGGCAATAGAATACACACCCCTAGCACATCTTGCATTTCCAACCTAAGATACCTGCCACTTCCACCACAAACAGCCAGCACATCTCCACGAGTTATCCCAGTAAATAATTTTCCCTTCTGCAGCGTTTGGGTTATAAGTTTTCCCTCCTGCTGCCGCTGAGGTCGTTACAATACAGGGGAATGTCACATGCAGTGAGCAAAACCAAAAGGGCTACCTTGAATACTCATGGCACAAAAAATATGTGCTGATGTCAGGTCCTTCATGGTGAAGTTTTATGTTTGTTCTCCAGCAGATCAGTGAACCCAAAGGCTGGGATTTAAAGTACTTCTGTCCTCAAGGCTAAAAAAATCCTGGTTTTATGAACCGACACTGCTTCGCTTGTTGATTTAAAGTCCATTTGCCAGCAGCGAGCAGCTCACATTTTTCCTTCTGGCATGGTTTACGACCATCAATATTCAGGCTGCATATCTCCACAGGGAGCCACTGATCTTGGGCTTTTAAGAAATAATAATTAAATGCAGAGGACACCATTGCCCCCAAGTCACTTCCAACCTTTGCAGAGAATAAACCCCAGGTATCCTGCTGGAACCAGTGCAGCAGGGAGGCTGCTCGTGAGGCCCTGGGAAAATATGGGCACAAAAATAACCTGAGATAAGCTCTGCTTGTCAGCATGGCTCCGAGGAGATAAAATTGTCCTGGTCTGAAAGCTCACAAACCCCCATTTCTGCAACCCTTTTTCCACCAGCAAGCAGCCTCAGACCCCACAGGTATGCAGAGGCACTCAGCAAACACCTGGGATGGGCAGTTTAGGAGGAAACATCACATGGATGCTGTGAATTTAGAACCAGTGAGCCCAAACTCCTGTTTTCAACAGGAAAAGGTTGTGGGCTTGGTGAAGATGCTCTCCAGGTTTCTCCATCACTCATGGCAAGGAGAGAGGATGATCACAGCCACAGCAGCACTGCTCTCACCCTTTAGAGCACTTAGATCAGTTCACAGTCCAGCTTCTGCCTCTTCCCAGAACTTATCCCAATCCTCACTTCCTCCCAAACACCCAAGGAACCAGGTGAGCCTCAGAAATCAACAGCAACCTCAGCCCTCACCTCATCACTGATGACCTCCAGACCTCAGCTCAGCCAGGGCTGAGCACTGGGCAGCCACAAAAATGCTCAAACAAAAATCAGGATCGTTATCCCAAATAAATGGCTTTCTTCCAGCTCAGCCTTGTCCTGCCAGGCAGCTGCAGTGCTGGGTGATGGATCTGACCCAGGCTCTGTCCCACCTTGCCCCACTCTTGTGAAGCTTCAGCTGCTCCCCAAACACAAAGATTTCACCTCAGAACCCTGAGATGCAAAGCGTATTTCTGAGCATCACACTCCAGTCCTCCAAACAAGGCAGGCATCATATGAGCACCACAAGGCTTTCCCCAAAACACAGATGATTACTGGAAAGGTACACTAAAAATGTCCACCATGACTCCTGGAACATATGAAAGTGATGCCTTGAGAAGGATCACCTAGAACAGAGGCTGGACAGAGTTAAAGAATAAAGGGATTTATTAAAATGCCTCTATGGATCCACCTTGGGCAGCACCAGAGCCCAGCCAGGGCTACACCCAAGATGAACCAAAATGGTCACAAAATGCACAACTGGTCACGGGGTCTCTCACTTTTATAAGTTCTGCTCCATTTGCATCTTGCAGTTCATTGTCCAGTTCCAGCTTTAGCCCATCCAGTCCCATTCTCTTGTTTTTCTCTCCTCAGCCCACGGTGTTTGTGCTCTTGGGCTGAGATTTGGATCATTTGTCCTTGGTCCCCAGCTGGAGCAGGAATTGTTTTGTCTCCCTGCTCTGTGCACAGAGCTCCCCATCCCCTCATATGAAGCTCAGACCCACACACTAAAGCAGCACAGAATCTGAAAAACAGAAAAGCCAAAACCTGAGGCATCAAAAGGAGAGGGAGAAAAGTAGAAAAGTCCCTTTGAAACACAGAACCAGGCTCAGTTCTCCCATGCTCCTCACCCTTGCATGTCAAACTGGATGCCTCCAAACCCTGGTGGGGTTTTTCTGAGTGAGGGATTTCACACCTGGGGAGAAGAGCCACGCTCCCAGCTGGGAGCACTGACAGGTCCCAGTGTTTGTATCTGCTGGGTAACAAGGCCATCACAGGAGCAGCAAATTTCATGTGAGGCATTAAGGAGGTGACAAGCAGGTTAAGCATAAGTTACATGAACTATCAGCACAGCAATTTGTCACCCAGGCAGGGGACAAGAAAATAAGGCATTTAAAGGTGTATCTCCAATGTGAAAAGGTTCTGTGTGCCTCGTAGGAGTTTGATGCCTTGTTGTTAATAACTGGAGACACCAGGAAGGACAAGGTAAGTGGTTTGTTCTGCTCAACAATAGCTCAGCAGAGCAGGAATATCCCACCACGTGGTTGATCCAAGCCAGGATGCCAGCACAGCCCTTGCCAGCCCAGCAGAAAAAGAATCTCCCTTCCTCCAGCACCACCACTGCCCAGGGAGCAGCTTTGTGCCTTTTCCCTTCCTGCTTTTTAAATTTTTCCATAGTGACATGCTGAATGCCACCAAAATGTGCTGGCACTGTGCCAGCTATTGAAACTACACTAAATTACCACAGCTTTCCTAGAACAATTTTTTCCCTGGGACCTTAAAACCGTTTACTACAGCAAATACAATATTTTAACTCCTAACCATCAATATAGATTTCGTCTTTATTATTTTCAGATTTATATTTCCCCCCGTTGATTAAGATTCAGATCACACTGTGCCTTATAATGCTCTGTATACAGTATTCATCTCCTTTCAAAAACTGCTATTAAGATGTATCTTTCCCCACTGACAGATCATTTGCCATAGAATATAGCCAGAGGTTGGGTTTTCTGTCACTTTTTTATGCATTAATTTGGTTCCCTTCACTTTGCTCTTGTCCCCAACTCCACAGCACCAGCTCGGATTCAGCCTGTTTATCCCTTTACAAGCCACTGTATTTTTATTGCCTTTTATAAAAGTGGCATTATGAAAAGATGAATCTCTTTCTCTTTGTGTGTTGTCTTCATAATACAAGCCCTAAACATATTTGCTTGCTCATCCGATATTTCTTGCTATTAACTTGTGAAAGCCATGGCTTTGGGAAGACCAATACAGATGGAGAAAAGCAGATGTTCTGAAGATAATACATCAACAAATTCAGCATTTGCACAGAGCAGTTTACCAAAGGATTTCCACTTGCTCGCATCCAGTGTCTGTGCTGCCATTTGCCTCTTTAAATATTTTTTAAAGTTTTTTTTTTTCCCAAAGACCCAAAGTAGATCAGAAAGCAGCAGGGCTGGTGCTGCTGTTTCACTGCTCTGGGGACACAAATCACATCCAGCCCCACAGCAGCCTCAGTCTCCAGGCCAGGGAGCTGAAATCCCACAGGGAAGGGAAAGGGAATGCCAAGGGAAAAAGGATCTTTCCTGTCCTTCTGGTTCCTGCTGCAGCTTGTGAGGTGTTGCCTGTTCAAACAGCTGGGACATCTCCAGGAAAAATGAGCCCCAAGGGCAGCTCCAGCAGGTCACCATGAGGGCTCAGGCTGCTCTTCCCATCCATCCATCTGTCCCTTTGTCCCCAATCCCCTCCAATGGGAAACACTCAGAGTCACCCAGCTCTGGGAAGTCACCAACTTGGTGTCTGGGATGTGGGGAAAAGCCCTCATCAGAGTGCTGGATAACAAAAAAAGTCATTAAAATGTCCAAGAAGATGGAGAAATTAAAATCTTTGCTCCACTAACATAAGAGAATACAAGTAAAACTTATCCATGCTGGAGGAAAAACATTTTTGGGAGATCCATGCCCTGGTGTGTATCTCCACACCCTCTCTGAGATGGTTTGTATCCAAAAATCCAGAAGCCAGGGCTGCCCATGTGGGAGAGGGCAGGACACAGAGCCAGGGGGGTTACTGGGGGGCTGATGCTCTGAAATTTGTGTCACAGTCCCCTGACACCAACAACCCCAAGAGGTGTAGCACGAGAGGCAGCAGTGGCTCAGGAGGCTCAGCTGTGCAGTTTCTGTTTATTGGCCTTGTAACCCTGGATTTAATCCTCATCTCTGCAGTGCTGTTCCCCTGGGCTTGGATGAGTGCTGGTCCTTGTGGTGGGAGGGCAGCACACCCCGTGCTGTTTTGGGATGTGCAGGGAGGGGTCACATCCTGCCCCACTTGGGAAAGGCTCAGACCCCCAGGGAGCAGAGCAAAAGCCCAAAGCTCTGCTTATGATCAGCATGGTCGAAATTTAGAGTCATACTGGAGGGAAAAAGTGCAGGGGCTGAGGCACAGCTGCTTTGCTCCCCCCTGGAGTGGGCTCTGCCAGGTCCCTCAGATCCTTGGTGCCTTTCTGACATTGGACAAGGACAGGGATGTGGCACCTGGCTTTGCTCATGGGAGAAGGTCCATGCCAATGAGGAGTGGGTTTATTCTTCACAGGCTGCTCCTGCCAGTCAAATGAAATAAAAATATTAAAAAAAAAACCCTAAAGGACAGCATTTGTCCCCAGTGTAATTTCTGGGGTCTCTGTACACCCCAAGGTTTTCCACCTCAGGGTGACACAAACAGCTCAGTCTCCCCTCCATGAACACCTGAGAAAAAAACCTGAGCTCACTCTTTTGTGGCCATGGTTGTGCTCTCTGGGAATGCACCCTGGGAAAATACCCCAGAGAACATGACTTGGGATGGGAGCATTCCTTGGAAACTCCTTTGAAGCAAATGCCAGATGATGCATGGGCAGAGCCCTGACTGAACTGCTCCAACACCAAGTTACATAATAAATCACATAATAAATACAGGAGCATTTAGCTCACTAAAGCACTTCCATTTATTTTCATTTCAGTTGATTGTGGGTGATATTTCTCACACAAATACTTTTCTAGGAGGCCCTGAGCTAACCCAAAGCCCATGGCTGCACACCCCAGGGGGGGGACACTGACATTTCAGTGAGGTGGCAATAAACTTCATGAAAAAAAAGATGAAAACCAGTTTCCAACCAACCTCTGTAGCTCACCAGCACAGCCAGCAAAGTATAACCAACACCAATAATTAAATTATTTTATCAATGCTGTATATTTTATCAATACTCTCAAAGTGCTTTGAGATCTTCCCCAAGCAGAACACAAAGCTGAACCACAAGCCCAAGCCTTCATTTTCCTCCTGAGCCTCAGAGCAGAACTGGGCTGAGCCACAGGCCTGGGCAGCTGTGGGTTTATTTATGGGAACACGGGGGATCATGAAAAGGAGGGTTATGGGATCACCACTTTGTTGGGGCATAAATCAGATATATTTATCTACAGGCTGGGAGAAACCCCTTCAGTGAGCTGGGAAGGCACTGCCAGCCTCACAGGCTTAAATAAGAGGGACCTGCCTAAAAGTGAGCCCAAAACCACCAGCTGTGATCAGAATCCTTGGGGCAGAGGATCCCCTGGAGCAAGATACATTCCTCAGCCCCCCATTCTTTTTGCCAGCTGTGTGTTTGGTGCTCATGCTCTGCTTCATTTTAGCAGGGGTATTTTGGCCCTCTGTTTGCTCCAAAATCAGGGGATCTGCTGGAGGTTAACAGGCTCTGATTTTCCTTGTGGGGCAAAGCAGACACACAGGCTGGGTAAAGGCAGCCCCACATCACCACTGCCCAGCCCTGCCCCTGTGCAGCCACCCAAAAACAACAATCACAGCACAAAAACAGCAGTGACTGCACTTGGCCTCAGGTGCTCACTCATTCAAGAAGCCTCATTTGCCAGCCCTGTGATAAAGCAGTTTCCAGTGTGTCAATGCTTTGGCATGGAAATAAATATTAAATACTAGACATTAAATAAATATAATATAAATATAAATATAAATATAAATATAAATATAAATATAAATATAAATATAAATATAAATATAAATATAAATATAAATATAAATATAAATTATATCGCTTAAATATAAATATGAAATATAGATATGAGATTATAAATATAAATATTTAAAAAACAAAAATAGAATTTAAAAATAAACAGAAAGCAAAGCCTATTGCTGAATTAAGGTCAGCAAATTGAGCAGGAGGTGCTGGGGAGGTGCAAGCCTGGGAGCAGGAGGGGAGGGTGTGAGTGACCTGGGCATACCTTGGCACCTGTCCTGTCACCATGCTGGTGTTGCCCAGCACCATTTGGGCTCTGGGGCTCTTCCATGAGGCCACAGCCCTTCTGGAAAGGGATGGACCCTGCTGACCTGCTAGCAGCACAGAGCCACCTTCCTGCTCTGCCTTAGAGAAAAAGCAGAGAAAAGCTTTTTAGCTCAGCTGCCCAGGCCTGAATTCCCCCCATTTATGTCCTCTCCTGAGCCTGATGGGGACTCCAGACCAGCAGTGAGTCCCCACACTGTGCCCATCCTCTCCAAGTACCACTGAAATGGGGGTGCTCAGCCTGAGAAAAGGAGACTCAGGGCTGCCCCCATCACTCTCACAGCTCCTGAAAGGTGCCTGTGCTCAGCTGGGGCTGGGCTCTTTCTCCAGCAGCACTGACAGAACCAGAGCACGCAGCCCTGAGCTGCACCAAGGGAAATACAGGCTGGATATTAGGAAAAGGTTTTTCACTGAAAGGGTGATAAAGTTCTGGAATGGCTGCCTGGGGAGGTGGTGGAGTCCCCATCCCTGGGTGTGTTTAACAAAGCCTGGATGTGGCACTGGGGGCCAGGGTTTGGTTGAGGGGTTGGGGCCTGGGTTGGGCTCAATGATCCTGAAGGTCTCTTCCAGCCCAGTGATTCTGTGAATTCTGTGAAATCATCCAGGGCCAGGCTGGAGACATCCTCAGGAGCTGTAAGGAAAAACTCATCCCCTCTGCCAGGATGGAATGGGCTGTGGGACCTGTGAGGAAGGTGAGTGCTGGGGAGGAAGGCTCCTGTCTCCTGATGCACCCCTGCTCCTGCTCAGCAGAACCAACACCCAGCAAAGCCAGGCTGGACCACAGGGTGGTCTCACCTTGCCTGGGCTGCTCTGAAGAGCTTTGCCCCCTCTGAGCCCCTCAGGAGATGGGAGGCAACGCTCAGAGGGGTCCAGGACTGCTCCAGGCTCACCTGGGCTGCAGGAGACCACAGGCTTGGCAGTGATTTCACTGCAGCCACCTCACCACCAGCAACAATTCAGGAATTAATAGAGCCAGGCTGGCAGGATGCAGGAACGTCATCCATTTAGTGTCATATTGCAAGACTTTTAATTACTGGGGGAATATGGAGTCATGTAATGATTACAAGAACAAATACTTAAAGTGTGTGGAAATTAACTGAGCCTTGGCAGTAATTAAGCTTGAAGATTAATCAGTCGTTAGCAAATAACACCCTTTGCAGGCTAACCACCACGTGGGGACAGGATTGACCAGGAATGCCAGTGCTGCAGACCCCAGCCTTCCCCTCTGCCATGTCCCTGGGGGATGAGGTGGGCAGGGGCAGCCCAGCTCCTGGAAAAAGGCTTCTCCAAGCCCCAACACTGCTGGGTTACAGTGCCAGCTTGGGTCAGCCACTTCAGACCCCCTCCTCCCCTCCCTCCTAAGCACTTTTCAGCAAGAGATCAACACTTCCCCTGCAAACTAATATTTCCCTTGCCCAGTAAACAGCTCTCCAGGAGGCTTTCATGAGTACTCCTAATTTCCTTCCCCTCTGATGATTTACGAGGGTTGCATTCAATTAACAGCAGTATTGATTTTCCTGCAGCTGACTGGCAGCCTGCTGGCCCTCGTTAGGGAATCCATCCTTCCCTTCCCAGCACAGGCAGGATGCAGGCAGCAGGGAGCTCAGGCAGGGCTGGAGAAGGGATCCAGCAACCCCTGGAGTTCACAGGTGCAGCCTGTGTGCCATCCCACAAAACTTTTGGGCAGCTCTTCCAAGGGGAAGAAAATTGGAGTGGGACATTTGGGTTTTCCGAGAGTTTCATCAGCTGGAAATGGAGGCACCTGTGGAATATTCAATGAGACAGCCCCCGTGGAGCAAGAAAGATTTTGCAGCTTGGAAAGCTGGGAGGCTTTCCAAGGCAGGCCATTAGTGCCACCCTGCATATACAGAGTTTTCCTTGCACTTTCCAAGGGGTAAAGCCACCCCAAGCCTCTGCTGGAGTGGTACAGTGCTCACAGGTTATTCCATAAAGCTCAGCAAAGCCTTCACCTCCTTCCTCTCAGCTGGAGCTCTGCAAAACCCAGCCCTCCTGATTCCACTGGAGATCCAGCCTTAAGCAGGAGAGCACTTTGTAAAAACAAGAATTAATCCACTTTTGAGCAACTGGAACCACAAAGCCCACGCTGGCAGCTGTGCAGAGCGGGAAGGAGACGAAGACAGCATCAGTGCCAAGCAGGGACGCTTTGAAGAGTAAAATCCCTTTGAAATTACCACCCTTTAATTGTATTATCTTTCCCTGACAGCCTCAAGTCGGTCACTGGTGATCAAAGAGACAGAGGCAGGGAGGGAAGGAGACAAGCCCTGGGTGGAATCCCGGGATCCTAACGAGGAACAGTTCCTGGGTGTCTCCGTGGGGCTGATCCGGGTCCAGGAGTCATTGCTGGGTCCTGGTGCAGCTGGAGGTGCCCAATTCCACCTCAGCACAGGGGTCCCCAGGACTGCAGCTGGTCACCCTCAAAGGGACAGGGAGCTCAGCTCCCAGACTCCACGGGGTTTCCACAGCAGCTGCTTTTGGATTCCCCCTGGGATGCTCTGCTCAGCTCCAGAGAGCACCCAGAGCTGTGGGATCAGCACAGAGCCAGACTCTGCTCAGAGCAGGATGGCTCTGAACCCTTCCAGCTGCCTCATGCACCCCTCAGGGGGCAGCAGGGACCAGGACAAGCCAAGAAAGGTCACCCTGGATGAGGCAGCACTTGTGGCAGAAGAGGTGGAGCCACTCAAACCTGCTGAGACCCAGAACAGCAGTGACACCTCCAACACATCCCATCCCCTCTGGGCACAGCCCTCAGCCAGAGCCAGGGCTCCAGGGAAGGAAGGGAGCACTCAGGAAATGCTTCCCAAGTGTTGGCAAATGCTGCCAGTGCTTCATTAGGGACTGCCACAGCAAAATCCCACCCACAAGAAACTCCCCTGTGGTGGCTGCTCCACCTGGAGATGCTCTGTCCCCAAGGTGGGACCTTCAGAGGCCAGGTGAGAACAAGGAGAGGAGACAGATGGGTTTGGATGCAGAATCAGGTGAAGAGAATTGATTTCTCTTTAGGGGTGAACTATAAGGAGCAAAAGGTGATAAACTCGTTACCCCTGACTTTCCATTCCTGCAAATTAAGACATCTGTGATCTCAGCCCCCAGCTCAGGCCCATCTGAGCACACACACAAAACCTGAGGCTCTTCTCATGTGGGTCCATCAGCTCCCATCCTCTCTCCAGGTGATGGCCCCAGAGCCATCACTCCCACAGCAGATCTGAAACATCAAATCCCCATCTGCAGCCACTGCTGCCAGCCCACAGAAACACTTTTTAGATTCTCTCTTGGCTGCTGGTGTAGAGAAACAACCATCACCTGATATTAGTGGTTCTTTTAACACAAGACTGGCCAAGAAACTTGTTCAATGTGAGCAAGCACCTTGCAGTGGCTGGCTGTAATAGTCCTGTCCACTCCTCTCTGGGATTATTGGTGATCTCACTCACTTGGGTACCAGCCAGCCTCAGAACAACAAAATTCCAGCACCCACCATGGCTGAGGCAAATTATATTTTCTCAGTGCTGGAAATGATGGAACATAAAAGGCAGGACCACGCATTCCACGGCTGCCCTGCAGCTCTAGCTCAGGTGTGCAGGCACTGTGGCAGAGCTCAGCCTTTGATTACAGGCTCACTGACTGTTTTCTGTTATAGGCACAAAAGAGGCTCGTGAGGAAAGCGAGGGAGAGGGATGGAAATGCTGATGGGAGCAGGGAAAAGCACAGTGGTGGCAGGAGGTGGAGGTGGGAATGTTATGAGGGATGCAGCACAGCTCCTGTGCTGTCAGCACAGAGCAGGGCAGGGGTGACCCCTGCACGTCACATCCCTGCCATCCACCTCTCCTGTGTCACCTGAGGCTCCACCTGAGCAAAATCCACACTGGCATCTTTTCCACACTGCCGAGTTTGTCCCAAGTGCTGCCCCTGTGGCTTTTTCATCTCTGCTCCCCCACCACCAGTTACCATTTGTGCACTGGCACTCCAGTTAGCATCAATGAATGTTTAAAGGCTCCCAGAGCACAGGGAAATGTCTTTTTAGTGAATCAGTGTGCCACGACAGGGAGGTCTGATGGCACCTCTCACGCTGCCAGCTGAGATGTGCATCTCAGGGAGCCAGGGCATCATTTCAAGCCCTTCTGCACGTTTTAAACCTTGCTCAAGTCCAAGGTTGAGCACATCAGCCCTGGATTTTAAACAGGCACCAGCTCCTCAGCTACCCAAGGAGTACAGGCACAGAGCAAGTGTCCTGAGCTCAGGGAGCACATCCCACAGGCCAAGTGATGCTCAGCAAGTCCCACCTCCAGCTGCACCACAGCACAGCAGTGCAGACACTGCCACACCTGCAGCTGGGACAGCTGCTTCAGGAAATCATGGAATCATAGAATATCACAACAACACCCACAAGAATCACTGAGTCCAGCTCCTGGTCCTGCACAGGACACCCCCAAAAAATCACACAGTGTGCCTGAGAGCATAGTGCAAATGCTTCTTGGACTCTGACAAGCTTGAGGGTGTGACTAATCCTAAAAATCACAGTCAGTTCAGAAATTCCAGAAGAAACAGCTCCAGACATGGCAAATGGGACTAAAAACGATCTGCCCCAAGCCCCAAGTCCCGTTGGGTCCCACCACCCTCAGAGCAGCTCAGCACATTGGGGTGTTCTGCTCCTGCAAAGCCCCCACCCCCAGCACTGCTCCACAGGGTCTGACTGACCTGTCCAGAGGGAATCGTGCTTCATCCCCTTTGTGGAAGTCAGTGCTGTTCTCCAGCCTGGCCAGGATGTCCATCCTCTTCATCAGCATCTCCAGCATGTCGCTCATCCTGCGCAGCACCCCTCGGGACTCCAGCGCGCCCATCACTGCAGCACACAGAGAGAGCTGAGACACAGCCAGCCTGGCCTGGCACACCCCACCATGGAACCCCCTGCCCCTGCCCCTGTGCTCCCCACTCCCACGGGAGGGCTCAGTGGTGTTTGGAGCATCTCGGTGCCCTGCTGTCCCCATGTCCCCTCCCTGGCTCTGCCCCACAGCCCCATCGTCCTGCCCAAGCAGGGTAAACCCCTGCCCAAATCCAGCTGGGCTCCTCCAGTCCCATCAGTGATGGGACAGCAAATACAGGATAGCCAGTGGCAGCCCCCTCACCAGGCATGAACTCCTGACTTATGCACCTGATCCAGCCTGTCCCTGTCACAGACACATTTTCTAAAAAATCCTTGCCTTAGGATTTTTTCTCCTGAGAAGCTGAGAGGTCTCAAGAAGAAAATGTAAGCAATGGTTATCTGCTGCTGTGGAATGCAACAGGTGCATCTGGGATTGGTCTCATGTGGTTGTTTCTAATTAATGGCCAATCACACTCAGCTGGCTCAGACTCCCTGTCCAAGACACAAACCTTTCTTATCATTCTTCCTTTTTCTATTCTTAGCTAGCCTGCTGATGAAATCCTTTCTTCTATTCTTTTAGTATAGTTTTAATATAATATATATCATAAAATAATAAATCAGCCTTCTGAAACATGGAGTCAGATCCTTGTCTCTTCCCTCAACCTGAGACCCCTGTGAACACGGTCACAGTCCCGAAGGCTTATGGCAAACTGACTTGATTCCCAAGCACCAAGCAAACAGCCTTTCATTTGGCACTTCTATTTTTCACTCCCCACCTAGCCCAGCATCCTGCCTTTGACAGCAGCCTGCAGAGGATGCTTAAGGAAAAACATGGGAAACCAATCAAAGGGGTGGTGCTCCCCCAACCCATCCTCCCAGCAGCACCAGATTTTCCTGTTACAGAAAAGAAGAAATTCTCTGCCCAAATCTGCATTGGGGTGGGTAACCCAGCACTGGAAATAGCTCAAGTGCTGCATCTCAGAAACCCCCCCAGCAGGGAAGGCCCCCAATTCCCAGCCCTGTTTAACACTGTTTCCCATGGGTGTGCATGGCACTGACCTGCTGGAAAGCACAGGGGGATCCAGGAGCTCCTGCTCCCAGCTGGATTTGCCATCTAGTGACAGGCAGCAAGCCCAGAGCCAGAGAAGAGAAAATAAAGCTCCTGTTTCATCTCAGCTCGGCTCATTTCACATTGGTAATAACTTAATCAGTGCATAATCCCCTGAACCTCTCCCATTTAGCTTATCTCTGCCCTTCCACTCTCATGTGCTTTCCAAGAGGCAGCACATATTTAATTTAGGGAGCAGCAGGAGCCAGGGGGGTGGCACTGGGAAGGCAAGCAGCTGCTGGATGTCCTGTGTGCCCATCAGGTCGCTATCAGGTGGCTATCAGGACTTAGGGACACCTCATGCACCTCCAAACAGAGGCACAACCAGTCTTGCAAAGCCAGAGGGAGTTTGGGATTCCCTATCCTGGCACAGCCAGGGTGGCAGGATGGATCAGGGCATCCCAATAGCATTGGGTGCCAGGGACAGCCCTGGCACAGGCTTCTCCTCCCCACAGGAGCTGGCTGAGCACGTGAAACAGCACAGAGGCCTTGGTGTGGGTGTTTGGGTGTTCAGATGGGAGCAGGGCATGGCATGGTGGGATCAGGGGCACCGTGACAGCTCCTGCTGCTGCAGAGCTGCAGCCCCAGCTCCATCCCTGCTCCCGCAGGAATTCACCCACTCTTCAGCCAGAGCTCCCAGGGGCTGGGAAGGCTGATTCCCAGGGAAGGCAGTGTAGGAGCATCGGGGGGTAGGACAGTCGGGATGGATGGAGACGAGAAATTTTTGAAGCCAGGTTGTGGAATTTGGGGTTTATTGCAAAGGGCCTGGGTGCAGGGCCCTGCTGGGAGCTGCCAGCCACAGCTCAGAGCAGGACTGAGAGGATGAGAGGGGGAGAGAGGATGAGAGGGAAAGAGAGTAAAAGGGTAAGAGAGTAAAAGGGGTAAGAGAGTAAAAAGGGGTAAGAGAGTAAAAAGGGGTAAGAGAGAGAAGTTCCTGTTACAATGCAATAAATCTTCTTCTGTGATGAATATTCTAATTCTCACTAACCAATTTAGTACAATATACAAATCCTATAGCATTTACATACAGCTTATAAGAATCACTACATTAATATACTGTGCTACATTTTAAACTCTAAAAACTCCTCTTTGGACCCCTTCTGCCAAGCTGTAGGCTCTGCTCTGACCCTTGGAGCTGTCTGCAAGCAGAGGGTGTTGTTCCATCAAAAGGGGATCACCTTCAGCTGGCCACACCATTGTTTTCCTGTTGTTCAGTAACTGAGGTATCTCAAAGCTTGCTTTCATTTCAATCTCGCTTACAGTTTCTATATTCTCAAAATCTTTTGCAGACAATCATATTTATAAGGCTTTCCTGTTTCATCTTCCCCAACAGGCAGCTTCCCAGGGAAGGCAGCACTGGCACTGCAGCTCCAGCCCCCCACACTCCTGTGCCAGGCTCTGACCCCAGCAGGCACTGGGATCACTGTGGCAGGGCACATGAACACGGGGCTGTGAGCCAGCCCTTAACCCCTCCAAGAAGATGACACTGGGCCAGCCAGACCTTGCCAAAGGCTGCCTTCCACGCTTGGCTGAGATGATCAGCAGCACATTATTTTTCCTGACTCTATCTAACAAAACAGAAGAAACATTGAGAGCAAAAGCAATTCCTCAAAAAAAAAAGAGGACAAACCACCATTCATGGAAATTGAAACTGGGCTCTTCCCCAGACATTCCCTCAGTTCCATGGCAAAAGGTTAGTGACTTCTGCTTCAATCAGTGGGTGCCCAAGGTCCTGTGCAGCCCCAGACTTTCCTGGGTGGGTTTGGGAATGCAGGAGCCACCTGGGCCCAACCTACCAGGAAGGTCACCCTGTCCCCTGGGTGGTACCAAAGTCACAGCCTGTCCCACTGAAGAGCAGCAGCACTAATGAGCCTGCAATTAAAAGATGCTATGGGGAGGTAAAAAAGTGGAATTTTGGAACCTGGAGCTCCGTTTTGACAAGGGCTGCCCCAAACCCAGCTGAGCAAATCAGGAAAAGGCACAGCCAAGGAAATAGAACAGCTCTGCATGAGCTTAAATCAGAAAATCCACTTTAGTTATTTGTCCAAAGACTGAGCCCATTCCAGTGACATCCCTCCCACAGCTGGTCTGTGTTCATGGGTTGCAGCCCCCAGCACCCTCTGTCCATCCCAGGACTGACCATCCCCCAAAATGGACATTTCTACTCAGAATTTGCTCCTGCTCTGACATCCCAGCATGGCCAGCAGGTCAGAGCTTAGACCTTAAACTCAGTTTTTGCAGGAGACAGTGATCACTGATCCCTCTTGTGCTGCAGTGGGTGAGGCTGGAGGTCAGGAGAAAGACCTGACCCAACCCCTAGAGCTGGCCAGAGAGGCTGAAACCAGCACCCCCAGATTGCCATGGAGCCCATCCTGGCCTGGGGATTTGGATCTCAGCTTGTTTGGGGGGTCAGGTTGTGACAGTTTGCTGGGAACACACAGAGATTGTGCCTGGGAAGGCAGTGGGGATGCAGATTTCCTGGCAGTCCAGGCAAGGATGCTGCTCCAAGGCTTCATCACAGAAGCTCAGCTGACAAGACAGCTCTGCTCCCAAATCACTAATGAGGCATGAGGATATTCCAACCAGGGCACAAACCCATTTCCCTGTGGATCCCAGAGAGCCACAACTGCAGCTCTGCACCCACCACCAGGCATTCACCCCTGAATTTCCCTGAGATCTCCCCTCCTGTCACTGCCACCATCCCATTCCCAGCTGGTTTTGAGCCACTGCAGGATGCTCTGAGAGCAGAGCTCTGAGCTTTGCTGTCAACAGTGAGCTGAGATATTCCTTCTCAAATAAAGAATTTTTTTAAAAAACCCAAATACTAAGTAAAAATAGTAATAAAAAAAAAATCCCAGCTTTCCCTGCATTATCTTTTGGGGCAGCCTGCCAGAAAGCAGAGCTGAGGCAGGACACATCTCCCCCAGCCCTCCCCTGGCACTTGGAGATGAAGTCGAAGCTCTTCCGCATCAACACCTCTCTCTTTCTGTTCCTGGGCTTTGTTGTTGTTGTTATTTTTCCAGCAGCTTAAGGAAGCTAACAACGACTTGACATTTTTGGCAATGATTATTACATCTCTTGGAAAGTGTGTCTCATTAAAACCAGAAGAAAGGAGGAAAAGTGCTGAAGCGACTCTTTTAAAAATGCAAGAGCCAGGATTAATTTGTTAACCTGGAACAGAGACTCAGACTCCCACCCAGGGCTGCTCAGCTGCCTGAGCCAAGCACGGGGATCAAGAGGATGGAGAAGATCCTGGCCAGGAGCTCAGGCTTCTCCTAAAGCCAGTGATGAAGATCCCCAAGGAGACTTTACCCACAGCACTGCAGGCAGCCAGGATAAACCCAAACCCACCTGAACAGCACAAAACCCAAGTAAAACAGTTCTGAAAAATTAAACAGTGCTGAAAACCACTTTCTTTTAAAAAACAAAGCCACCAAGCTGCTAATTAGGAAGGAAAAATATTCTAATTTCCCCTGATAATCAGCAATGATGGGACAGCAAATACAAGTAAACCCAACCAATAGATTAATTGGAGTTTGTTAAAGTATGACAGGGTTTTGACAGTTTTCCTGAGTGGCAGCCACACTTTACAGGCAATCACTGAACTGACAGAGGTTTTCATAGCAGCACTAGGAAATAATGATTGCAATCAATCATATCTTACTGGATTTCATGAGACACGCTGGTAAACACAGCAGAGGGAGGAGAATTATTTATGGGGCTTCTGAAGAGCACACAGCTAAGTAATTGGATGAAATCAGGGGAAAAAAGGAAAGCAACCCCTAAGGGTGATGTCTTGTGGAAGAAGGAATAGCTTCTCTGTGAAACCAGTGGAATAGTCAACAGCCAATATGCTCAAATTTGGATGGGGTGAAACCCTGGGGAATTCACTAATGATGCACTTGTCTTTAAAATACCTGCTTGGAGTGAAAGCAGCCGTGAGCAGGCGTCACCCCCTGCCAGTACCTGCCATGAGACCTCCAGAACAGGAGCAGGATGAGCAGTCAGGGCAGTTCTGCTGCATGTGCCAACCTGAACTCAAAGGTGAGGTTCAGTGGAACTCAGTGATCCTTGTGCATCCCTCCCAGTTCAGGATATTCTGTGTTTCTGCAGCTCTCTGACCATGCAGGAGTGGAGAGCAGCTGAGAAAGGAGCATCTCCTTTCCTCCTTGGCCACTCCTTCATGTTATCAGAATGATTTGGGTTGGAGGGGACCTTAAAGATCACCCAGTTCCAACCCTCCTGCCATGGGCCAGGACAACTTCCACTAGATCAGGCTGCTCAGAGCCCCATCCAGCCTGGCCTTGAGCACTTCCAGGGATGGTGCATCCATGCCTTTTCTGTTCCTGTCTCTCATCACTTTCACAGTGAAAAACTTCCTCTAGTATAGTATGTAGTATAGTATAGCTTAATAAAGCTTTTATTCAACCTCCTGAAATCATGGAGTCAAAGCTCTTTATTCCCTGGCTGGGGGACCCCTACCACAATAGAATTTCATCACTCCTTCTGTAAAAAACTTTTTCCTAACATCCAACCTGTATTTCCCTTGGTGCAGCTCGAGGCTGTGTGCTCTGGTTGTGTCAGTGCTGCTGGAGAAAGAGCCCAGCCCCAGCTGAGCACAGGCACCTTTCAGGAGCTGTGAGGGTGATGAGGGCACCCCTGATTCTCCTCTAAAATGCAATCCCACACTGTATTCCCAATATCCATAACCTGGCTGGTTGGCTGTTGGTCCCCTCCCTTCTCAGATGTGTCACAGCCCTCCCTGGCCATCCTACAACAGCAAATCCCCTGCTGGTACTGGAGCTCAGACACAGTGAGATATTACCTATGTCCATTGAAAATACCAGCTGAATTAATTTCAATCTAAAGCATAATTTGCTGTGGTTTTCTCCTTTAAAGGACAACTCCAGGCTACTTAAACCCCTCAAAAGGGCAGCACAATCTTGAGAGATTTATTGCAGAGGAAAGCAGAGGATCTCCAGTGGGGCTGAGGCAGACCCAGACCTCATGCCCAGCTCCTTGGGGTGGTACCCAGGGCTGTCCTGGGATCCCATCCACCCTGGCATGTCCCCAGGGAGCAAAGCCCCAGCCCTTTGATTGCCTGCCCCTCTGATGCTCCTCTATTTACTTTCACAATCGATTTTGATTCAAGCAGATTAAAAGAGCAAAGAGCCAACTAGCCAAGGACTAACTCTGACACATAATCCATTGCAATCACAGCCCAGAGACCCAGCTCTAACTGCAAACAAGAGAGCCCAAGGCCAGGCTCAGGTTGGCAGCAGTGCCCCCCTCCTGTCTCCATCCCTTTGGGGAAGCTGCTCCAGGGATGAGAAGGTCCCTCAGGGTGGCTGCACCCCTTAAGGGCACCCATTCCCCAGCATGGGCTCCCAGCCAGTTATTGCTGCCAGCAAATCCACCCACATCTGCCATTAAACTGCTCCAGATTTACTAATTTAAGTTATACAGAGAAAACACAGACCTGCTTGGCCAGTGCCCCAAAGGAAGAGAGCACCAGGAGGCACACAGGGAGCTGCCACACAGCTGCAGCTGCCCATGAAGGAACTCAGGAGCTGCTGGTGAAGTGGAGACTTCAGCAGAGCTCCAGCAGCACCATTGATCTGCTGCTGAGCCCTGGGAGCACTGGCAGTAAAGCAGGTCCTGGTAATCAGCCAAATTAAGCAGCCTTAAGCCACTGGCTGGTAAAGTAGATTATGTCCCACCTGCTATCACCTGCTCCTGGACTGATGCCTCCCCTGTTGCACTGCTGCGGCAGTGTGCAGCCTCAGGGTGTTTTCCCTCACTCTCCCTGCATCCCTGGGCAGGCAGAGCCTGTCAGACCCTCTGTGCCCTCCCAACAACCAGGGCAGGCAGGACCTGACCCAGGGCTCTTGTCCCAGACTGCAAGGCAAGCTGCATTCTATTTGCCATCTGTGTGGCAGCTGTCTTCTCTTAACTGGGCAGTTTTCCTTATCTCTTCCACCCCCACTCCTCTCTCAGGGCAGACACCTGCTGATAACAGCTATGGAATGTCCCTGCATGGCTGATAAGAACTACAGCATCCCATTGGCAGATGTGAGCCCAGAGGGAGGAGCCAAGCATTCCTACCTGGATATAATCTGAGATTCTGGAACACCAGCACGGCTTCTCCACTGCATTCCCAGAGGAACAGCAGCTGCCTCTTGCCCTGGATCTTCAGAGGCAGAGACTGCACCTTTCTCCAGGATCCCTGCTCCAGCAGAGCCACCCCTGACACTGCAGGAGGGCTGAGCCACAATTCCAATGGTTCTGCTGCCAGCACCCTGACCCACAGGGTGTCAGGCTGGGTTCTGACTCTGGCACTGTTGGTTTGGTTCACTGCATTGTTTATTTTATCTTTTTCTGTTATTCCTGCTCCCATATTTTTTTCCTGAGAGCCCCTTAATTTCAAATTTACAGCACTTCGGAGGGAGGGGGTTTACATTTTCCATTTCAGGGGAGGCTCCTGCCTTCCTTAGCAGACACCTGGCTTTCCAAACCAAGACAGCTCTGCAGGTGCAGCCGTGTGACAGCAGCAATTGCAACCCTTCCCTGGGCTCAGGAGACCCCCCTGTGTTCCTGCAGCCCCCCACAGCAGCAGTGCCTGGGCTCCATGGCAGCAGAGGGAGAAATGTCCCCCTCTCTCCCTGCTGAGAGCCAGACCCTGCTGCCCAAAGCAGCACCATTAGGTGGGAAATAACCCTGTTCAGCCCCAAAAATCTCTCCTGGAGGCCTCATGCCACCCCTAAAGCCAGGCACTGCTCTGCCCATCTCACTCCCAGACTGTCACAGTGTGAGAAACGACTGCTCACTTTTTAAAATTTTATTAAACTTTAACAAAAACTGCAACAAAAGGACTAAATAGTGAAAAATTACAGCACTGGGAGCCCCCATGACTACCAGCCACATGCTCCTCTTCAAAATGGATGCTCCCCCTTTGATATCTCTAGCCACTCCTAAAGTCCTAGAGATATAGGAGGGAGTCAATTGTCTCCTTCCGTGCTGTCCAGAGGTGCAGATCACTTTTTCACACCTTGGCTGGAGGTCAGGTGTTGCCATAGTAACAACTCAACCCTCCCAATGCCCCAAATACCAAGGCCGTCCCGTGATAGCAATGCAAGAGGGAGGACATATTACAGTGACATAACCACATCTACAAAACTTCTCTGAACATATACATAACATTTACCCCTTAATTGTGAGAGCCAACCATCTCATTGCTCATCTATAACAACAGCAAAGCCACATCCTTCTGTTAGGAAAATTAATCCACTAACACCAGAGGTTTATGTCCAAAAAGGAGACAGAGGATTCCTTTTACTTTATTTGAATAAAGGGAGGGGCCGTGGGGCATTCCCCTGGGATCTCTCAAATTTTTAGAGGATGCAGCCTCCTTTTTATCCCAATTTCCCTCTCTCTTTCCCCACTGGTTGAGGTACTTGAGAGGTACAAACTTCCTGAAACTCCTGACACCGAAGATTCCCCTCTAATGTATAACTCTCCTTTTTAATTTCTAATTCTTATGGAATTTGTCTTTTTTCCCCATTGTTTCTTTCGTCTTTCAATGTCTAATTTCATTCATCAGCAAACCTAAAGTTTATTTGTAAAAGCAAATATCTTTTTCCATTCATCAACCAGTGGAATCCTTCCCATTGTTTCTTTGATCTCCCAGTGCTGGTTTTATCCACCAGCAGACCCACAGCTGGTTTGTAAAGACAAATCCACCATTCCTCTCACTGGGGATCCACAGCCAACAGCTTCAGGAGCAATGAGCTGCATGTCTGCTCCCTCCTGCAGCCCCTGCCCCTCACAGTGCAGGTTCTCCTGGCATGATGCCCCAGAGGCTTCCTGGAGGAGGAAACCACCCCAAGGTGTCCCTGTCCCTGCCCCTCTGGGTCTGGGGTCTTGTTCCTCCCTCCCTCAGCTGCAGGACCCCAAGCTGACCCTGCACAAGAGGGTCCTGATGCTTTTCCACCCCTCCAGCTCCCTCCCATCCCAAAGGAATCCCTGCAGGAACAGCCTGCAGCTCCACCCAAACATGTCTGCTCCCAGTTTCCATACCTATAAGAAAAGGCAGGAAAATGAACAATACAAACACTCACACTCCCAGTCAGGGGAGTTTCACTGCTGCAAGGGAGAGCCCAGGGCTGTTTCCCCCAAATTTATTGCTTCTTACCCCACCATACACACACCAGAGACCTGATGTCCCCTCTGGGACATGGGGACATGGAGTCCTGCCATGAGCCATCACTGCAGGTGAAGGGAGCTGGATCCCCTCCCCTAGAGATGGGCTGGGGGAGCTGGGAAGCTGGGGAAGGAGGGATGAATACACACAGCCCCAACACAAGCTGCAGTTCAGCTTTTATTTGTATTAATATATATTTTTAATGCATGTTTCTTCCTCCTTTTCATCCCCCTTTCACTTTTTCTTTTAAAAGAACAGCAGCAGGGAGTTTTTAGTTGCTTCTCTATTGCCAGCCAGCACTATTTTAAATTGCATTTTAAGCTGTTCTGCAGCGCTTCAAACACCTCACACTGCAGGACAGGCTTCCAAATTACAAGATTAACATTGATTTTAAATTGCTTCCTAAAACACCAGGGCTCCAGCACAGGGATGGATGAAGGGCAGCTGCTGTAGCAAAGCCCAAAGGAAGCAGAGCTCCTGGGGCATGGCTGCACCCCACACTGGGGTGGATGCTGTTGGGACTGGGGGCAAACTGGAGCCTGGATTTGCAGCTGAGACCCCCAGTTTGAGGTGAAAAGCAGCACAGACAGGTCCCACAGGACAGGGACAGCCCCAGAGTGACGCCACAGAGCCACAAGGCAGGGACCAACCTTCGTGGGGGCTCTTGGCGTTTACAGGAGGAGTCTCTCCAAGGGCACCAGCATTTTATGTTCTCCTCCTGATGGTCCCCATTGCCCATCCAGGACAATTGTGCTGCCAGGAGCCAGTGCCCCATGGATTGCAGGGAAGGAAGGATTGCACCCAGCACTTGCAGAGCCCAAAACCAGCCAGGGAAGGCTCCAGGGGGTTCAGCACCCCCATCAATCCTCCAGCCCTGCACACCCACTGCTCCAGCTCACAGCCACACTCACAGCTGCCCCAAAAGGTGATTTCTTCAGAACTCACTCATTTAACACTTCTAAAATGATCACCCTTTCTCCTTCAGCCAAAAAGATTGGCCAAACAGTGCTGGGCATCCTGCCACTTTGCTTCCAGGGGCAAATAAATCATCCCTTTCTCCAAACCCATCAGTCTCCAGCGAGCCCAGGGGCCGGATCCTCCAAGCAGCAGCAGAGCCCAGAGCAGGGCCAGAGCTGGGGGGCATTGGCAGAGCTGCAGGATGAGCCTCAGCTAATCTCTTCTCAAGCTGAACTGAGCCCTGCTCTCTCGTTTAAGCCAGAGAAACAAATAAATCAATGGGAAAACCCAGCTTTTACAGAGGCTGCTATGGTTCCCACTGAGCCAGTTTTATTTTCTGAAGTACCTGCTGCCTCCCGGGCTCAGGATGAATTTTGATTTAGGAGTGAATAGGAGTAATAAAAGCATAAAGAGCCATTTACATTCCTCCTGGCCATGGTGGGGTGTTGGCTCGTCACAACTTGATGGAAATGCCATTTGACTTCCTTATGAGCTATAGAAAATCAATTAATTGATTTAATCATTCCCTGAGTGTCCCTGCTTATGGAGATAACAGAGTGCCAGGGCAGCAAGAAGCTGCTCCAGCCTCCTCTGACACAGGGCCAGCAAGGAAGGGGCCAGCACACATCCCTGCTCCAAGGCCCTCATCACTGCTGCCCCACTGCAAGATGTGTGAATTCACACTTCCATTTTCCAATAGGTTTGGTGGCATAATTTTTTTTTCTTCTCTAGTCTGCAGGCATTCGATCCTGAGCAGTAATTGCATGAAACAGGCACTTCTTCAGGAAGAGACATTTTCCCAGGGTGGATTAAGCCTTAACCACTGCAACAGCAGCCCTGACACTTCTCTTTACCCCTCTGTGCCCTGCAAAGCACCAACCTGCATTTTGCATTTTGCACATCCCTACAGAAGTGGGCAGGAACATCCAGTGTCATGTGGAGCCCCAGGGATGCTTTTATTTTCATTATTTCAACAGCTCTCATTTCCCTGCCTGCAACACCAATTTAATAAGAGCAGTAAAGTTTTACACCTCCACTTTAAACTCCCTTTCCACAAGTCGGTCAAGGATGGGAGCACAGTGCACCTAATGATGGGTGCAGAGCTTGGGGCTGAAGTGGGGACACCAGCAGAAGAAGGAGAGGCCACATGATTTTAATCAACCCAGAAAAAACAATGGTCTGCTCCCAGAAAACTGCAGATTGAGGACACCCCTGTGTTGGCCATGGGGTGAAACCCCAGCACGGGGAGGGTGTTGTGTCACCTGCTCAAAGAGCCCTTGGGACAGCTGAGCATCCAGCAGGAGCTGGCAAAAGGCAATGTTTGGGGCAGAAAGCCCTCACCCTGCAGCTGGGCTCTGCCTGGCTTTGGTGTCTCCCTTAACTCCTTTCTCCCCACCAATGCCTGGACAAGGAAGGAAGAGAACAGGGCTGGGAAGGATGAAAGTTTGACAAGAAAGTCTCACAGATATGGGTGCTTAGCAGAAAGATTTTTGAATGTAGAGTCTGATATAGAAGAAAAGAATTGCTGAGCTAGTCTGACTGGATAACCAAGGAGGCAAAGGGTGTGTTAGTTACAAGGGGTTTTTATGGCTTAGAGCAAAGGATAAACCCACCTCAAACAAGAAGATGTTTTTACCAAGCAGAAAGAGAGCACAGGCAAACAAGGCAGCAAATGTTGCAAGTAGAAAGAAGGTCTCAGAATTTTGCACTGCAAGAAAACTGAAAAACAACTTCTAGCTTAAACTGTAATGTACAAACTTTTAGTGATTGGAGAACAGTAACATGAATGTGCTAATTACAGTAGTTATGATAGGCTATAGGTAAAAGTTAAGGTATAGATTGGTTCCAGTGTATGAAAATGCTCAGCAAAGAAAAGTCTAAAATGCACTGTAACCAAACCCAAAGGGTGTCCAGGCCTGCCTGCAGCTGGAGCTGACAGCTGTGGGCACAGCTCTGTCACCCACAGCCCTGGACTGCTGTGACACCTTGGGTACAATAAACTGCATTTTGGAGAGCAGCCTGGAGCCCCACATCTCTCATTCAGGCTCTTACAGAACGGTGCCAAGCTCAGCATTTCCAGGGGAGCCCCAGAGCCAACCCTGCTGCCCCAGGAGAAATCAAAACCCCATCAGCTCCCAGCACAGCTCCTCAGCAAGGAGATGCTCCCAGAGCCAGCCAGCTCCACTTGGCACCAGCCACACAACTTCTTCCAGCATCAGCTGGCTGCTCCAGCCTCCAAGGATCCATGGAGTGCTTTGGAAGGGATGGATGCAGAGAGGCTGGAAGTGAGCCCCAAGCCCTGAGGAGCTGCCCAGCCTGCTCCTCCACGTGGCTTCCCCCTGGCTGGCACCCACAGGCTCCAGGAAAGTCTAATCCAGCTCTGCATGCAGGAAGAGGAAGCACTGGGGACGTGCAGGATCTGCAGGTCCCAGCTGGTGCTGGGGAGGTGACACCACACTCAGACCCACACCTGGCACCTGGGAAAGCAGCCTGGATAACAGACCCCAGGCAGTGCAGGGAAAGGGGATGGGAGAGGGTGTTGGATTAAGTTTTTTTTTATTTAGAGATGGGGTAACACTGAGAGGTGTTTTAAAAACCCTAACAATAGTGTTACTCTTAGTACTCTTAACAAATTTATCCTATTCCATAATGTTTCTAAGTCAACATTTGTTATCTTAAAATTTACATCTAAATACACACTATATAAACCTTCTATCAAGTTTTAGAAATTTTCTACAAATTCATTTCCCACAAGAGGGGAACCTCCTGTCTTTTGAGGGAGTTTTACCTAAGCAAACTCTGGATTCAGACCCTGAGTAGAGTCTCATCCCTCCTCCTGGAGCAGCATCCTGGGCTCTGCCAGCGAGACACGCTCCAGCATCCGCTGATCCTGACAAGCTGCTCACAAACGCTGCAGTTATCCAGGGCTGCTCAGCAGACAACATCAAAACATGACACCAGCAGCCCAGGAGAGGCTCATAACTCACTCAGGAAGAAACTGGGGATAATTAGTGCCCCTGTTTGCTGAGCAGAGCCTGCCCAGCTCCCTCCCTCCCCTGTCACTGTCACTTGCTCACACGAGCCTTCACAACGCGTTCTCCTGTCGCCTCCACTGAGCATTAAAGGCAGCAAGATAAATTTATAATTCACATGATTTCTTGAATAGTGTATTGCTGGGAATGTCCCAACAAAGGCAGGAATGATGCATCTGACTCCATGTTCTCAGAAGGCTAATTTATTATTTTATCATACTATATTATATTGAAGAATACTATACTAACTAAAGAACACAGAAAGGATACTTACAGAAGGCTAAGAAGATAATAATGAAAACTCGTGACTCTCTCCAGAGCCCTGACACAGCTTGGCCCTGATTGGCCAAAGAGTGAAAACAACTCCCAGCAGAATCCAATGGAACAATCACCTGTGGGTAAACAATCTCCAAACACATTCCACATGTGAGCACAACACTGGAGAAGCAAATGAGATCAGAATTGTTTTCCTTCTCTCTGAGGCTTCTCAGCTTCCCAGGAGAAAAATCCTGGGGAAAGGGATTTTTTCAGAGGATGTGAATGCCACAGTTGAAAGCAAAGGGAACAGGAACATCCCTGGAACCACAGGTCTGTGGGCTGTGTCTCAAGGAGGCAGCAGCCCAAGCCCTCACTCCCAGGTGCTCTCCCCAGCCAGAGCAGGTAAGAAAAGGGATTCCCAAAGCCACAAAGCAACTTTTGGGTGTTCTGCCCACCACAAGCTCCTGTCAGAATAACTGTGTGCTCTGTGTGCTCTGCCCAGAAGCTGACTGGGATCTGTCACAAGTGGCAGCAACCCAAATTTGCAAATGGCTCCTGAAAATTACCTTTCCTGAGAGAGAGGGAGAGTAGCCCCACATTTCTCTTCTCAGAGAAAAGCAAGGCACCAATTCTTCCCAAGAATATTTCTGGGTTTCACATTTTCTGAACATCAGAGAAAGAAAACAAAATTCTCATCATTTGCTGTGCCTGTGGTTGTGCCAAATTAGAATGCAATATGGAGATTGTTTACCCACAGTGATGGTGTTTTGTTTCCTTGGCCTATCAGGGCTGGGTGTGTGTGTCAGGACTGTTGGGTGACAGCCACAAGATTCTCTGCAGTTGTGTGCAGGGTTGAGTGCTTGGCAGGTTCAGTTTTAGATGTATAGAATAATATAGTATAATAAAATAAGTCATTAGCCTTCTGATAAGATGGAGTCCTCCTCATCATTCCTCCTTCATCAGGGCCATCACAGCACAGCAATAAGGGAGGGTGAACACACCTGTGTTTTATTTTAAAGCTCTACTGGGCTGAGCAGCATCTCAGTGCAGCCAGGATGGAGCTGAACTGAGCTGTGTCCTCCTCTGCTGTCAGCCCTCACAATGAGAGAGTACAGAGGGGGTCGGGATCATGGACAGACCAGCTCCACCTCCTCCTCCTCCTCCTCCTCCTCCTCCTCCCCTCCCAGCACAGCTGACTGCAAGGGGGATGACAGAGTTACTCAAGCTCACTCTGATCATTGGCAAATCCAAGCCTGACCTTTCTGCCTCATCTGTGAGAACAAATGGTGATGTTACCTGGCCATGCTAACCCAGCTGGGACGCTGCTGGAGCAGAAGGAAAAGCAGCAGAGCCGGGAGCAGGAGCAAAGGACCCCTCTGAGGAGATCATGTAGGTTCTCACATTTCTATTTGGCCTCTCTGCTCCTCTCCTCAGGGAGCAATCCAAGGCATTGAAATAACATGAGATCCCGCTGCTTCGCGGTGCTGTGGCGCTGAAATGGTGAAAATGCCCTACAAAACCCCAGCAACCTTCAGCATTACCATCTGCAGCCCAATTCCCACCCCTCCACGACACCCCTGCTCTGGAGAGAAACAGGAACCACAAACACCAGAGCTTACAGCTGTGCTGCACAGCCCTGACCATTTCCCTCTCCCCTCTTCTGTGTTCACTGGTGGAAGAAATCGCTTTAAGCAGGTGAGACTCCAGGAACTGGAGCAAGCAGCAGCAGCAGGAGAGGCAGAGCTGGAATACTGAGAGGGTTTGAGGAGAACAGGGCAGGATTCCTGCCAGGTGACATTCCACACCATCTGCAGCACAACACGCCTTGGCTGGTGCCTCTGGATCTCTCCTGAGTCCTGTAGCCCAACGTGGCAAACCAGAGCCATTGTGACACCACCAGTGCTCAGTGCTCCCCATGGTCTGCATGTGGGACAAGACACCCCAAGCCAGCAAGGTCAGGCTTCCACATTTTATATATTATTATATTTATAGATATATTTATAATTTTTTTTCTTTTCCACATTTATTTTTATTCCCTCCAAAATGAATGTAAATAACCAAATCTTTTTGCAGCAGAAGCTGTTCTTTGGTGACCTGCTATTCTGCTGGATCACAGACCATGGGAAGTCACTGCAGGGGCTGCTGCACTGCCCACCTGCAGACAGATTCCAGGTTGAGTTACCATTGTCCAGCTGCAATGGTGCTGTAGGACTGGGAAAATCTCTGTTCTAGCCCCCAAGCTGCTTATCACCCCATCAGGGTCCATATCCTGCAGCCCTGAGATCAGACCCCAAAACACATCTCAGCAACCTAGCACAAGGTGCAACAGCCTTGTAGAGGCTGAGCTTCACCTCTCCTTGCTTCTGTTTTCCAGCTTGTGCTCTAAAATCAGCTCTTCCCCACCCCTGTCCTTCCTTCATCCCATTCCCACCAATGCTGCTCCCAAAGCAGTGGAGGAAACAGCACAGGAGCCCAGCTGTGCTCAGCCACAGGAAACCAGCTGGAGATGCTGGGGTGGGAAAAGGCAGCTGAGCAGCAGGAAACACTTAAACACAGGTTGGAAAAACAGTTATGGGAGCAGCAAACACAAACCCCAGCAGCTCAGCAAAGCCCCACTTCCCAAAGGCAGCAGGTTCCAGGACCTCAGCACCAGAACCACTGCTGCAGCAGTGACCCCAAGCACAGAGATACCTGTGAGCCACTTCAGATGCTTCTATCAGAGTCCCAGCAAGGTGAGCTGAAATCAAACCAGACCCTTCTGCAGGCAGCAGGAGCCCAGCACGAGGGCAGAGCTCTGCTCCAGCCGTTTCAGGACCTGTCCCACACCTCCCCTGGGTTTGCAGCAAATTCCTCCAGCACCTCACACCCAACCCTGCAGGAACCAACAGCAAGAGGAATCCAAAGGCTTTTGATTCTTTGAAGCAGCCACAGCAGTTGCAGGCACCATTCCAGCCACATCTAATCACGTTTTAACACTTAATAACCCGTTTTCCCTGGCTAATCCCCTGCAGCAGCAAGCTCCACCAGCGGGATGCACATCCCACCAAATCCAGCCTGGGGCACAGCCACGGGCCCAGGGACCACAGCCAAACCCCTCCCAGCACCAGGATTACAGAATTTGGTGCTTTTTCAGCAGCAGCCTCCTGCCCCCTGACTCTGGCAGTAAAACAACTGCAAGGAAGATGCTTGGGGGAAAAAAAGGATCATCAAACATATTAAATTCTAAATGAGAGGAGAGAAGAGGGCACAGAAAACTCAATCTCCCGAGTCTAGAGCCCTTCCAAAGCATCTCCCACATTCAAAATTTATAGACTTCTCTATTTCCCTTTTTTATCTACATCTTTGTTTGCAGAATAAATTCTCTCAGTGGCCATTTCAAAACAAAGAAACCTCTGTCTGTGTTTACTTGACAGCAGAGGATTAGGATAAAATAACTTGCATTTCAGAAGGGTTTTTTTATTTATTGTTAAGATGCAAAGCCTCTACTGCAGCGAATCACCAAGCAGAGAATCCATCTGAAGAATGATTTCTGGCACACACCAAGAAACTTGGCTTTGGAGGGAGCCTCCGAGAAAGGTATTCACATACAAAAATCAAATTTTAAATGGGATTAACTTCTGGACTGTGACATTATCCATTTCTCCTGTTCATGCTCCTGCCTCACATCTATGTTTATTTTGGTTATGACTGGCTGCTCGCACAGTTCAGGAGCCAGGAAAGCTCTGGGCAGGGCTGGGGCATTTTCATGTCTCCCTCCCTTTGAATTGCAATAGTTGAGGCTCAAAGCTGGGCTGGGCAGGTCACTCAGGGAGAAACAGGAACAGCCTCAGCCTAAACTCGACCATGAACTTCAGCATCCATCCACAACCCAAAGGATTTTTTGGATGATTTTAAAACAAATAATTTTTTGACATCCCCCAGTCTCAGGGTCCTTCTGGGTTGCTGCAACCCCGAGAATGTTGAAAGTCTCTTTTCCCAGCCTGGTGCTTGAAGGAGTCAGAGCTCTTCAGTTCTCAGTCTCAAGGTTGTTTATTTTATCTTATCTATAAAAAATTTTCTCCTGCCCTACTGAAGTCCATCCAGCAGGATGTTCCAGGCACACTGCCTGTCCCCAGGTTGGTGTTATGTCTTTATACTAAAAACTACGTGTGCAATGTTTACAATTACTTTCCAATACCTATCACCTATGTTAGACAGTGAGCTTCTACTCTAAACCAATCCAAAAGTGCCAACATCACAGCAGAAGATGGAGGCCAAGAAGAAGAAGGAGAAAGGCTGGACACACACAGTTCTTTCCATCTTGCCTCCTGAACCCCCATTCTAGAAACCCCAAAATCTACTTTTCCGCCCCGTGATAACTTCACTATTATTCTACCTAAACTGTTGTGGCTTGCTGATCTTCATCTAAGGTTGGTAATTTGCTCCATGGGTCATAATCAAACCTCCAGGTGTTTTGGGCTCTGTGCCAGGGTCTCTGAGCCCCTGGCAGGGGTCCTGGCCATCCTGGACAGGCAGAGGGATGCTCTGGGTTCCCACACCCCTGCTCTCTGCAGGCACCGAAGGGCACAGGCAGCTTCCCCTGCTCAGCTGGGTCTGGCAGCACCCTGGGAACAAGGAGCAGCACAAACAGCCTCAAAAGCTGGGCTCAGCCCCAGGAAGGAGCTGACACTCACCACAAGCCCACCCCATTTATACCCCAGCTCCAGTGCAGAGCTGCACACCCCAGAGCACGTGGAGGGGGATGGCAGCTGCCCTGCAACACCCATCAGTTCATCAATGATGCTCCAAAGGGCCCTTCCAGGAGTCCAGGGGGAGCAGGGACCAGGCTCCTTCCCCACCAGGAGCCCATTCCTGGGAAACACTCAGGCCTGGGCATGGCAAAGCTGAGGCCACACCCAGGACCTCTCCCCTGGTCGCTGGTTTGTGCAGATTCCCATCCCTCATCACACCAAGGGCTCATCACCAGCCCAGCACAATTAAGCTGCTCCTCTGAGCTCGCCTCCAGCCCAGCACTGCGTGCTGAACAGCCACCACCACTGCCAGGAATATTTCCTGGCCTTCCCTGGGATCCAGAACACATGTTAATTAAATGCCAGTTTGTTATTCAAACAGACCTTTGGAGGCTTCACAGTGCTAATAAGCAGCACATGGATGCTCACTCCACGTGAGCTGCACCTCCCCTCAGCCAGGAGAGCCTCTGAGCTCCTCCTCAGCTCCTGCTCCAAGCACAGGGGTCAGCCCTGCCCTCACCTCACCCCAGGGTGCTCTCAGGGATGGATTTTCCCATCTCCCCAGGGGCTGTGATTCCACCTTTCCCATTCCCAGGGAGGCTGCCCAGGATCCACCGCCCTTCCTGCCTTGGCCATGGGTGGATTCCTGGTTCTCCCAGCGATCAGATCCTCCCCCCAACAGCCACAGCCTTTCCCAGGGGACAGAGGGAGCTCTGTGGTGACACTGGCCAGCTCCTGGCCAGGACATTCCCTGAGCCTTGGTCCCACTCTGCTTTGGGGGTTACTCACCCCTGGGAGCACCTTCATCACCCACAGCCAGTCCCTACAAACAGCCTACCATGGCCAGGAGGAATGTAAATGGCTCTTTATGCTTTTATTACCCCTTTTCACTCCTAAATCAAAATTCATCCTGAGCCTGGGAGGCAGCAGGTACTTCAGAATATAAAACTGGCACAGCAGGAACCACAGCAGCCTCTGTAAAAGCTGTGACAGGAAGGACTGAACCCCAAAAACCTGAACCAGGTGTTTAATAGTGAGAAAAAACCTCTCAGGTTGTGCCTGCCAAGCTTTGGGGACAAAGAACACAACCTTCCTCCAGCATCTTCCTCCAGAGACAGCAGAGAGGATGCTTTGTGTTTAAAACCAGTGTGTGAGGCCATGAATGAAGCTCATCTTCCCCAATAAGCAGCACAACAACAGCCAAATGTGCAGCAATTCATCTGGAAGCAATAGTTTGTTTGGCAAAGCCACTGAATATAGGGAAAAAAATCGGTTTTGCATCGAATTTTTGAGCTTTCTAACAAAGCAGGATTTGCCTTACCCAGTTAGAAAGCTAAGAGACCAAAACCTTGAAAAATTAGAGGACCTAGGTTATAATTTACTTCTTTTCTTCTTTAAATGTGACCAGTCAGGCATTACCAGAAGCAACATTCAACCTGCACCACCTTGGAGCAAAGCAGCATCTCTCCCAGCCAGCTCACAGCCCTCAGCAGAGCCAGAGAGGCTCAGGCAAGAGGGTGAACCCATTTACACACCTTGATTTCATCACCTGAACCCCTGAACGTGGAGGATTTGAGGTGTGAGGGCCTGAGAAAGGAGATTTGGATTGCCCCAGCTCCAGGGCAGTGCTGACACTGCTCCCAGGAAACAAGAGACAGGCAAGGATGCAGCCAGTGGACTCAAAGGTCTGGGTTAAATTAAGGATAAGGATGGGAAAAGCCACTCCAAGGCATCCAGAAAGGGGGTGAAGAGCTGAGTAATGATCTTTTTTCCATTTTTGCCATTATTTCAGCCCAGTTTTAGAGCCCTCTGGGCTGACCCCAGGTGCTTCTGCCGGTTTCTGGAAACCTTTGCTGCTCTTTGCAGCACAACCTGTGCCACACCTCAGCTGCCCACAGCTCATCAGTGTCTCTGCCTTTCCTTCAGCTCTCTACAAACCTTTCAGGGACACTGGGGCTCCTCTGGGCCACAGGGCAGCTGTAACAGTGACACCTTTCATTTCAAACTCTGCAATCTTTTCACAGCCCACCTCCTCAAAAGCCAGGTCTGGAGAAGGTGCTGGTCTGGGGGCTCCTGCCCACTCTCCTTGTGCTGTTTCTTATCCTAGGAAGGAAGAAATCCCCTCAAACCAGGCTTCATTCACCAGGTATGTGCTTGGCTTGGGGACAGGAACATAAACCCACCTTCCTCATGGGGACACCTACCCTGAGCAAGGGCAGGAGCACTGAAAATCACCGACCCTGCCACCTGCTCCAGGCTGGGGTCACCAGGAAAACACCAGACATCAGAAAGGGGATGAATGGAGCAGCTAGAGGAGCAGAGGGGGAGGAACATCAGCCATCATGTCCTCCATCCATAGGGAGAACACAGATCCAGCTGCCACAGGATGCAAAAACAGCTCTTGGAAAGTCAACTAAGAGGTTTAGCACCATCCAGCTGCTGGAAAACACCATTTTATCCCTCTCCTCCCATAGGGAAGCAGCTGGCACTTCTTCCAGCACCTCAAGGAATGGATTTAATGCTCCAAAATCACATCCTGGGTGAGGCTGTGGAGCTCAGATCCTCCCCTGGTTCTGGTATGGAGGAGGAGAAGACCACGGTGGCCTGACCAAGACCATCTCACCCTGCTCAGGGCAGCTCAAGCTGGGCAGTTCCCTCTGTGCATTTCACCTGACTGGAGTCTCAGACAAGAAGCCAGGGGAAGCTCAGTCCATGGCAGCAGTGTCCTCCCAGAGCAGGGGCAGGCCATGACTGTCCCACCACAGAAGTGTCTCCTGAGCTGACTTTGTGTCTCACCAAAAGAGGTGTTAAATACAACATAACACTTGCTAAAAATTAGAATATTTCTCTTCTACATTTCAGTACCTGCATAAAACCACAAAGGCCTTTTATTTCCCCTTCCCTAAGGAGCAATTCCCACTCCCTGCAGGCCACAAGTGCTCAAACCCACCGAGACCTCCAAGCACCTGAGCCAGATCCTCCACAGGTCAGACCAGGGGCAGCCCACACACCCACACTGCTGCCAGCTGAGGCTCTGATCCTGCTGCTTCCCCATTTCCTGCTGTGAGCCAGGGTCAGCATCCATAGCCCAGCACTCAGCCCCACCTGCCACAGCTCTGGGTATGAGCACAGCCAGGTTGGAGCCACAGGGCAAAGCCACACGTGGCAAGAGAGGCCAACAGGGCTCTGAGCCATCCTGATAGTCCCCAAAGGGCCAGGAAGGACCCCTGTGTGATGGTGTTTGCAGGGGTCTTAGGATGAGGGAAGAGACGAGAATGTTGTCTTTATGTTTCAGAAGGATGATTTATTATTTTATGATATATATTATAAAATATACTAAAATAATAGAAGAAAGGATTTCATCAGAAGGCTGGCTAAGAATAGAAAAAGAAAGAATGATAACAAAGGCTTGTGACTGACCAAGACAGTCCAGACAGCTGGGCTGTGATTGGCCATTAATTAGAAACAACCACATGAGCCCAATCCCAGATGCACCTGTTGCATTCCACAGCAGCAGATAACCATTGGTTACATTTTGTTCCTGAGGCCTCTCAGCTTCTCAGGAGGAAAAATCCAAAGGAAAGGATTTTTCAGAAAATATCATGGCTACACCGATGGGAATGGAAGATCCAAGCACCATCCTCCTGCATCCCTGGCACTCATCAGCTCAGCTGGGCTGTGCACGTGGGGGCAGCACAAGAGGATCTTAGGTTGGAAATGGGGGTGTGTGTTCTGTTCCCATCTGTCAGAGCTGGGGCAGTTCTCTGCTGTCCATGGGGCAGTTTTTTCTTTATCTCTCCCCCAGCCAACCCTCCCTCCAGGAGATCTCTGCTGTCCATGGCCACTGAGTGTCCCTGCAGGGCTGATCCAATTCCAGCATCCCATGGGGAGATGCTGCGCCCAGGGGAGGAGCCAAGCATTCCTACCTGGATCCAATCTGAGGTGCTGGCACAGCACAGCAGCCTTTGCCCAGTGCATTGCCAGAGGAGCAGCTTCTGCTGCCCTGCATGGCCAGAGGGAGCCCAGGCCCATCTCCAGCAGCCCTGGAGCTGCAGAGGAAAACTCCCCCCTTGTGCAGGATCCCTGCTCCAGCAGAGCCACAGCTGGCACTGCAGGAGGGCTGAGCCCCCATGGGATGGGGCTGTGCCACCCCCTGACACACAGGGGACAGGGACTGCTCTGACTCTGGCATGGTCTGACTCTGATTTTTTGTTTGTTTATTTGTTTGTTTGTACTATTGCATTTGTATTTTTAATTTTGCTAGTACAGGACTATTACTCCAATTTCCATATCTTTGCCTGAGAGCCCCTTAATTTCAAAACTCTGATAATTCAGAGGGAGGGTGGTTACATTTCCCATTGCAGGGCAGGTTCCTGCCTCCCTGGCATTCCCCTGGCTGTTCTCAGGGGCCAGGCCAGGCCGGTGGGGCCGCGCTCACCTTCGGTGCGGATGGTGAAGGGGGAGTCCCCCAGGCGCTTGGCTGAGAACTGCCCTCCCAGGGATGTCATCAGGAAGCACAGTGTGAAAAATCCAATGCCCAGCACGAAAATCCTGCAGGAGAGAAAGCAGAGCTGGAGCAAGGTGTGAGGCCAGCCAGCCCCAGCACCCCATGGCCTGGGGAAATCCCTTGCACAGCAGCAGGAGAGGCTTTGGGTGTCTGGGGCAATCCCAGCTCCATCCCTGAGGCCCACCCAGCCCTGGCAGAGAGCAGCATCTGTGCAGCCCCAGCCCCACCAGCACCTCACCCCAGAGCCTTGTGTGCTTCACAAAGAGCCCAGGACACAAACCCTGGCACTGAGCAGGGGGTTTTGCCTGAGAGCCCCCTCTGAAATCCCTGCAGCCTCTCCAATGCAGGCCTTGAGGAACCCCCCACTGCCCTCAGGGGGAGTGGAGGATCTGCATCTTCAGCAGGGAGGCTGAGCCAGACCTCCACTGCCCCGTGATGCTCCACCAGGGCCAGCCCAGCAACCCCGAGCACAGGAACCACGACAATAAACAATTCCTGTGTTCCTCTGGGGGAGAGGAGTAAAGAGAGACCTTTACCTTCCCTTCCTCCCAAAGGACCTAAAAAAAAACCCTTTTAGTTTTTTATACAAAGCCTTTTGTTCCCCTGTAACTAGGCCAGCAGCATTGTCATTGTGTCCCCTGTGCACAAGGGGACAAGGAGGGACCTGCACTCATGTGGCCTGGGGCCACCCCATCCCTGCTTTGCTCCCAGGGCTGGCAGGGAAGTGGCTCCCAGGGGACACACAGGGCAGGATGTCACCTCCAGGAGGGACAGGAGCTCCCAGCACTGCTCCTGCTCTGCCCAAATTCAGCCAGTCCCTCTTTTGGGGGTGGAAGGGCTGAAGGCAAGAGCTCTGTGCCAGCCTGGAGTGAAAAGCAGAGTGCTCTGTGCCAAGGGATGGATGTCTGGCCTCCTTCCACTGCTCAGAGACGCTGCCATCATCCCCGGGACTCCTTGGAGGTGCAGAAGACTCCAGCAGCCACACAAAAAAAAAAAAAAAAAAAAAAAGAAAAAAAAAGGAAAAGCCTGGCAGAGCCACTGCCAGGTGTCAGTGTGACACTCCCAGAGCAGCAGCATGATCTCAAACCCAGGGGAAATCTCCAGGAGGAGAAAGAGAAAAGGCAACCCCAGCCAGCCTGGAGAAACAACAGGTTTGTAACAGGTAAATCAATCCTGAGTGGGGCAGGGAGCTGAGGAAGCCCTCAGGGGTGCCCTGGCATTGCTGCCTTTCAGCTAAAGGGAAGCAAAGCACAGAGGACAGGAGCCTGCAGCTCTCCTACGAGCTCACAGCATCCTCCACAGGGCTCAGGAGCTGCCACAGCACAGCCACCCTGGCTTTTCCAGGGCCAGAGGAGCCCCCAGGGCTCCATCTAAGCATTCCTGCACAGCTGAAAGGCAGAGGAGTAGGAGCAGCCTTCAGCTCTGGGCTGCAGCACGCCAGCACTGCAATTATCTGCTGCTGGAAAGGGCTAACAAATAAAGTGACCTGCTTCAAAGCCCTTGTTAGTGACTGGAGATGTTGTGGAGAGCTCAAGTACCAGGTCAAGCAGCTCAAGAAGGGCTGGGCTTCCCCAGGGAGATCTGGTGGAGGAGCTCCCAGGGCAGCTCCCTGCTGTCCCTGCACAGCACAGCCAGGCTTGCCTTGCCTGGAGAGACTCCTGGGCACTGGCAGGGGATCCCCTGAGCTCCCCACCTCCATGCAGGCAGCTCTGATGCTGCTGTCACACAGACAGCACACACCTGAGCCCCAGATCCAGGGCAGCCTCACTCTCAGCAGCAGCCAGCTCAGGAGCAAAGGGTTCCTTTGCCTGCTCACAGCAGACAGACCCCTAATTCCTGCCCATCCCTGTGGATCAGCCCTGCCCCATCCTCAGTGGATCAGGGGCACCTGGCTCTGGGCTCTGGGCAAGCAGCACAGCCCAGCTCCCCATCCCCTTCTCACCTCCCACCTAATCAGGGGGAAAAGCAACATCCTGGGCTTGTCAGCACCAATGAGCTCTGCCAGCAGCACACTCAGCACCAGCACAAACCCTCCCTGACAGCCAGGCCAGAGCTGGCCTGGGGGAGCTGAACCTGGGGGAGCTGAACCTGGGGGAGCTGACCCAGCTGGGAGGGCTGGAGCTGGGAGGGCTGGAGTCGACCCACCTGAGTGAGCTGGAGCTGACCCACCTGGCAGAGCTGACCCACCTGGCAGAGGGGATGCTCAAGTGCATCACTAGACCTGCCTGACATCCCTGTGCAGCCTGGACCAACTCAGGTCCCTTTATTTCTGAATGAGCCATCCCTAGAGGGGTGGAAAGAAGTTTCTACAAGCTGCCTAAAGCACTCTGCACTCACTGATCCAGGCTCCCATCCCTGCAGGCACAGCCCCACACAAGCAGTAAGCAGGGGAGCTGCTTCCAGCAGATGCTGATGAAGCAGGCAGCTGTGGGATGTGCACACAGACACCATACAGCCCTCAGCCCCTCCAGAGCTGCCTGGGAGGAGGCTTTGCAGAGAGCTGTGGTCCAGCTCCAGCAGGGAGGTGATTGTGGAGGCAGCAGAGCGTCCCTGATGCTGCAGAGTAACGTGGTGTCCCATAAATAGCTTGGAGAGGGGGTGATCTGGGGACGTCAGTGCATGATCTGCCATTGTCACAGCCTGAGCCCAGCGCAGGGCTGGCTCTGGGAAAGGCTCTCAGGAGCACCCTGGAGGGGATTGCTGCACCCAGCTTGGCTTTGGAGGGCTGAATTTGCCCTTAGGGCATGCTGTCCCATCCCTGGCAGGAGAGGACAACAGCAGGCTGGAGAAGAAACAAGCTGAAGGAAAGCCCAGGCAGGTCCTGCACCCCAGGGTCCATCCTGGTCCAAAACCCACCCATGGCCCTGTCCTGGTGTCCCCTCCCACAAGGGGCATTTTTAAAAAGCATCAGCTCAATAAATACCCAGCCCTGATCCTGCTCTCACACCTCCTATTCACAATATCTTCATCATTATGCAAGACCTTGTTGATGCTTTTTAATCTTCATAATTATAGTCTGGCAAGGAGGGATCCTTAAACACTGAGCAGAAAGGAAAAGGGGAAGGGAAGAAAAAGATACAAAGGTGATCTGTGCTCTACCATCTCCCTAGGAAACTAAACCTTTTTCATTTTGACTGGATTACAGAGGGAGTAGGGGAGATGCAAGATGCTTTTTTCAAAAAAAAATTTAAAAAAAAAGAAAAAAGAGGAATTGGAGCTTTAGTGAATTGCTGTCCTTGGGAGATCAGTGGATCCAGCCCAGAGCAGTGCTCCAGGGAGCAGGGATGGTGCAGGGCTGGGCTTTCAGCCTGAGAACCCCAAATCCTTCACTTTTGCTCCTGTTCTCCAGGTGAATAAAAATGCCCAGACTCACCTGAGTGGAAACTCCCTATACAGAAAACAAATTTACCACAAATCTGTGGTAAAGTAAAAAAGTATGTAAAACATACCAGATCCCAGATGGTCCAAACGCACTGGGTTCTCTCCCCTAAAATCAAAACTAACTCCCTAAAGACTCTGGAGCTCCAAGGACCAAACAACATCTATCCTGCATGCTGGCTTTGCCTGTCATCCATGTCACATTTAATTCATCACTTTGGCACAGTTTGGTGCCAAGTCACTCTCCACATCCTCCCCAAACTGAAATGTTCACAGTTCTGGGCTCTGGCATGGTGCCCAAAAGAAAAGAAAGTGAAATTCCTCAAGTCTTAAATGAAAACTGGAAGTGATGCCCCAGTCATGGAGGATTTTGGCCCATGGAACTGAAGGCTGGATGTGACCAGGAGGGTCTGAGTGCTGAGCTGGGATGTGCTGGGGGGAGGAAGGCCAGCAGCACCCAGCAGGATGGGGCTGTGGCACTGGGAATGTGGCACTGGCACTGTGCCCATGGTGCCACATCACCCAGCTGGGACCCACAGGAGAATCCTGCACAGGTGCAGGGGGAAACCAAGGGCTGCAGGGTCAGGTAACACCTTTTATTAGACAAGATTTCAATTCCCAAAAGCTGAGCCACCATTCCTACCAGCAGAAGTCAGGCTGATGAATGACTCCTCTCCCTGAAACCCCTTTTGTTTGGAGCCCAACAGGCTTGTGGTGCTGTGAGACTGATGCTCAGCCATGGGATCCATGCAGGGACCAGAGTGAGCTCTCACTGGCCACTGTCACATCCCACTGAAAGCCTGGCTTTGGTTCCCAGCTGGTGAACAGAACTACAGGGCCAAGAGCTGGGCGAGCTGGGCCAGGGCTCCTTGGTGAATTTGTGCCTGGATCCAGCTCTCCCGCCTCTCACCATCACAAGTGAGACCCCTTTGCTGCTGAGATGAAGTCAGAGCCACCCTTGGCCATTCCTGTAGTTTTCCAGGCTGATCTGCTCCCTCTCTGCAGGTGCTCTCCCAGCTCAGGGCTCTGCATTGCTTTGCTAAGTGTGTCTGGAGGGAGGTTAATGAAATGCTTTGGTGCACAGGATCAGGTTTCCTGCGTGCTGTTTGCCGATGGCACCACGGGATTCCCCGAGCAGGGAGGCTTTGCCCAGCCAGCAGCAGGGAGCCTGTCCTTTTACAGGACCCATCCTGGCTGCCAGGACCTTCTCCCACTGCTGGAGGTCATCTCTGACCCACAGCTGAGCATGGGGGGTGCTGATGTTAGGGGAGCGGAGCTGATTTGCACCAGGCTGGAGCTGGGCGGTGCCAACACTCGCCCACGCTGGGCTGGGAGCAAGGTGACCCAGGACTGTGGCATGGGGCTGACACCCAGCACGACAGCAGCAGGGAGGGGGGGCAGAGGTCCTGGACACTGTGGGACAGTAAGGAGAGGGGCTTGGGAATTCCTCCTCTTGCACAGGGAGAGCCTGGATGTTAAAACAAGGTAACCCTGCTGGTTCCAGGGGCACCAACACTGGGCTGTACTGGTTGGAGAGCAGAAGCCAGCCCAGGGCACATGGTCAGGACAGTGCAAGTTCTCCACCTGGGCACCAGAGACCATCCAGCCATCACAAACCCCTCACCCACACTCATCCTCATCCCTAACAGGAGTTTGTGATCACCCTGCCATGCACTCCCTGTGCTCTCCCCTGACCCTGACCCCAGGTCACTGCTGGAGATGGGGCTCCCCTGCCTCAGGGGTGATGCCCAGGGCACAGGGATGCTCCAGCCAGTCACCTCCTCACTGTGGAACTCAAACCCAGTTAGGAGAGCAAACAGCCAGGCAAAGAGCATCCCCCGGGGTCAGTGTGCCCGTCTCACAGTCACACCCTGCTCCACCCCTGAGCTCTGGGAACCCTCACACCTCTGCCAGTGCTCAGCCCTGAGCTCTGGGAGCCCTCACACCTCTGCCAGCTCTTTGTGCCATCCCCTTGGCCAAGTTCCCCAGTCCCAGGGCAGTGCAGCGGCATCCAGCAGCAGAAATCGCTCCTGGCAAGCAGAGCCGAGCAGCTCCCGAGGAGAGGCAGAAAACCTCTCACACCTGAGTGCAAGCCCAGCCCGTTCTCCTTCCCGACAGGCGCTACCCGGGCCGAGCAAAAAGGCAGCGAGCAGATCCCTCCGGTGACCCCAGAGCTCCAAACACAGCGGGGAGCGCTGGAAGCCGCTGGGATGGGCTGGCCCCACCTGGAGCTTCGTCCCCCGGCACGTTCCCTTCTATTTCGAGGGGGTTTTGGTCCCTCTCCCCATCGGAACACCAACATCTCCCAACATCTCAAGCTCTGGACCAACCTAAGCACGTCTCCAGCGAAGCAAAGAAGCCGGAGAGCAAGGGCTGGAGAGGGGAAGCGAATGCATGGAAGCAAAAATGGGGAGTTACAGCAAGGGGGGAAAGCAATGGGTGGGTACGGGTGTGCTGGAGCCGGAGGGGTTCAGGTCTGGACATCCACCCCAGCTCACGGTGGGGTTCGGGATCCCCAGCTGCACCAGCCCGCTCAAAGCAGAGGAACCGAATCCCCCCGAGTACCAACATCTCCGAGAGCCGTTCCCATAAAAGCCAGCGGCAGCAGCCCCGCGATAACCCCGGAGACACCGGCGGCGGGGCGAGCCGGGACCGGCGGCCAGCGGGAGCTGCAGGAGCCGCACGGTGCCCGGCGGGCAGCCCTGCCCGGACCCCTGCCCCGATCCCTGCCCCGATCCCTGCCCGCATCCCTGCCCAGATCCCTGCCATCCCCAGCCCTGCCCCGATCCCTGGCTGGATCCCTGTCCCGATCCCTGCCATCCCCAGCTGGGCTCCATCCGCACGCCCCACACGGATCCCTGCCCAGATCCCTGCCCGGATCCCTGCCCGCATCCCTGCCCCGATCCCTGCCATCCCCAGCCCTGCCCGGACCCTGGCCGGATCCCTGCCCCGATCCCTGCCATCCCCAGCCCTGCCCGGACCCTGCCCCGATCCCTGCCCCGATCCTCGCCATCCTCAGCCCTGCCCCGATCCCTGCCCCAGTCCCCGCCATCCCCAGCTGGGCTCCATCCCCAGCCCTGCCCGATCCCTGCCCGATCCCTGCCCGATCCCCGCCATCCCCAGCTGGGCTCCATCCCCGCAAGGAGCCCGAGCCCCGCAGCCGCAGCCCCCGCACCGTTCACTCCCCGCCCGCAGGATCCGGGCGAGGCGGCGGCGCCAGGAGGAAACCCCAACTTTACCTAAAGGGTCTCAAGGTGACGAGGCATCTCCTGACCATTATCTTGCCATCCGCGTTGACAGTGATCATCGTTCGGAGTTGCGGGCAGGGGGCGGCCCCGCACCCCCCCAGCGGCGGCGAGCGGGGCTGTGCGGGCCGGGGGGCGCTGCGGGGACCCCCCCCGCCCTAGCCTTGCCCCTGCCCGCTGCCGGCCGAGCCCATGGCCGGGCCCCCGGGCTCCGCTCCGCTCCGCGCACCCCGCGCTGCGGCTCCGCTCCGCCCCGCGCCGCCCCGCGGAGCCTCCGCCGCGCTCCGCCGCGCTCCGCGTGCCATCTAGCGGCTACCGCGCCCGCGGAGAGGGGCTCGGGCAGCGGGGCACGGGGAGGTGGGCATGGACACCCCCCGAGGTGAGGGGGTGGCGTTTTGTGGGGGAGATAAGCGGGTTTGGGCGGAGAGGGCGGCAGCATCCCCGCGCAGGTGACGGATCCCGGCGTGGGGACCCCGGGAGGCAGGGATGACCAGAAATGCCACCCGGCATTTCTGCCTGCCACCCTGAGGGGACAGGCAGACCAGAAATGCCACCCAGCACCGTGCCCGGGTGATGTTTGATTTGTGGGGGGTTAGGAGCAGGGCAAAGCTCCCTTGTGGGGAAAGGCGGGTCTGGAGTCCGTGACAGCACCAAGCTGCAGCTCTGCGGCCCCATCACTCTTGGGGGCACAGTCACAGCCACAACGTGGCTTCCCAAAGTCCCCGGGTGTTCCTGGGGGCTGCCAGGAGGACCAGGGCGGTGTCCTTGGGAAGACAAAGAGCTGAGGCAGGAGAAGCAGTGCTGAGCTCAGCAGAGGTGTTTCCTGCTCTCCTGTGGAAGGTGACAAGCACAAAAACCTCACAGAAGTTGGGGCTTAAAGGAGCCAAGTGTGCACAGAGCCCAGAGATGTCCCATTTGCAACCCCAGCCAGGATGGGTGCACCCACTGGGAGTGAGGGAAGGGATGCAGCACCCGGGGGTGAGCACAGGATGGCTGGAAGGACAGTGCTGTCCCCCCTTGGCCCGGCTACAGGACAGGGCCAGGCCGTGGGCTGGGGGCTGTGGTGCCAACAGAGTCCCTCATGCCACGCTGGCCCCATGGCTGGCTGTCCCTCTTTGCTCTGGATACCACCACAGGTACCATAAAGCACAGGGTGACACAGATGTCCCTTTGCCTTCCCCACCATGGGATGCTCTCCTCCCAGGGTCTTCCCCAACCTCTCTCTGTCCCATTTTCCTCCAGCCCCACCTGCCTGGCCTGGCTTAGTGATCTGCACCTCAAGTGCTGAATCCCAGCACCAGCCACCCACTGCTCTACAAACTAACCCTGATTGTGCAACCCCAGGGTTTTCTCTGAGTGTGAAGTCCCAGGGTTTTCCTGTGGGGCCGATTGAGAAGGAAATGCTGCTGTGGTACTTCATTTCCATAGGCACCCCAGATGCTCACACTGCTTCCTTCTCCCCAGTGGAAACCAGGGTCAGCAAAGCTCCAGGGAGCATGAAGCTGCAACAGCACCAGCCATGAGTGAGCTCAGGGACAGCAGCTGGAAATTTACCCCAAACCAGAATTTTTCCTCATAAAGCAGCACTTTTTTTTTTTTTCCAAGCAGAAGTGAGAGGCAAAACCATATTCTCCAGGATTTTTTAAATGCAGGAGGATTTTTGTGTTCATCCACACTTTTTGTGGGCAGGTGCCAGGGAAGGAGCCATTGCCACACCAGGTCTGGGTGAGATCCCAGCAGGATGCAGAGGGATGGAAGCACAGACTGAGGATTTGCAGCAAGTGTGGCTCAGCAGCAGCAGCAGCAGCCAGCACTGCCAAGCCAAACCCTCAGGTCACCTTGGCCAGGACACCCTTCCCTGGAGCCCATCCTGTGGGGACCTCATGGACACAACCATGACAAGCACAAAACAGACCCCAAACACCAGCTGGGTGCTCTGTCCCTGCTCTTTTGGGTGCAGCTGGGAGCACCTGGGCTCCTCTGGAGAAGCCACCTGGTGTTCCTCACCTGGCCATTGGGCAAGGAGGGAGCAGCAGCCTGGTGAAGGTGCTGTGGGGATCCTGCTACCCAGGATTTCCTGCCTGCTCACTCCATTCCCAGCTCCTGACAGGAGTTCTTGCTGCTCACCTGAGCTGTAAAACCACCTCAAAATCTGGTGCTGCCCTCCAGAGCCCAGCTCCAGCCGGCAGCAGGAGGCAGAGCCCTTCATTCCAAAACTTCTTTCCAAGATCAGCTCAGCTCCAGGGGGCTGGAAATCTTCCTAGTGCACATAAACACTGCATGGAGTGGGTGGTGGGGCAACCAGGGCACTGCCTGGCGTGTGCCAGGATCCAGCTGTGCCTTCCCAAGAGCCCGGGAGGCACAGGGAACATCCCAGCCAGGAGTGCAGAGCAGGGGGACCAGGGCTCAGTGAGGGGGGAATTCTGTGGGGTGGGACCCTCTGACCTCCATAAGGATAACCCCAAAGTCCTTCTGTACATCCCACAAGCTCTGGGTCGTGCCAATCCAGCTCTTCCCAGTGGCAGCAGCTTCCCAGCAGGAAAAGTCTGGGGTGTGGCAAAGCACCACAAATTAATTATTTAAGGATTAGGGGTGAGTGATATTGAGGGGAGAAGGGACCAGGGAGGAGATGGTGTCCTCCCATTCCTCTTTCCAGAGCTGATCCTGGGCTGGAAAACACGCCCAAAGGGTTTGGATGTTTCTTGGGCAGGCAGAAGGCAGCTCAGCCACCTTGGCTTCCTCCAGGTGCCTCCTGCAGCACTGGCCAGGAAAATAAAGCAAAATAAAATAAAATAAAATAAAATAAAATAAAATAAAATAAAATAAAATAAAATAAAATAAAATAAAATAAAATAAAATCATTACAATATAAAATAAAATAATTAATATAAAATAAAACAATTGAAATATAAAATAAAATAATTAAATTAAAATAAAATAATTAAAATTAAAAAATTAAATCTGAAATAAAATAATTAAAATAAAATAGAAATAGAAATCTGCTCTTGTCAATCTCCATGCACATCCTGGCAGGGTGCTGGGACCAGAAGGGAGTAATAGTCAGAGTTACTTCTGCAGCTCCCAGGTCCCACCAGAACAGGATCCATCACCCCAGGGATGGGGATGTGGCATTCCCCACCCCCCAGGGCCCTCATCCCCAAGGAGAAGCTCTGCAGCAGCCAATCCTTTCCCTGTGCTGCTGCTTGAAACAAAAGCTTAATTAACTACCAGCTCACTGTCTGTTTAGAGGGATAAATCTACAATCCAAGGATGGTAATAAAGGAGTGAATTATCTTCTTCGGCAGCTGAGAAGCAATAGCCCCAAAAATCAATATGCTGAAGTTATACTGCACACACACACACATTTGTTTGTTGTTCTGAATTCAGCAGCAGCAGGGAATGGAGAGGACCAACTCGGCAGCCAGCTGCCCCAAAAGAAACCAGTTTGGCACCAGTAAGAGCCCCTGCTCACCCAGAGGCTGACATGGAGCATCCCCTGCAGGCTCCAGGCTGCCCCTCCCCAGCTCTGCCTGCAACTGGGGCAGGGCCAAAGCTCCAGATCCAGCACCAGAGCATCCTCTGGGAGATGAGACTCACCTGCACCACTGCCCCAGTGTCCTGGTTTAGGGCAAATTTGGGAGGAAAACTCCAAATGGGGTCCCTGTAGAAAGAAAATTCAAGTGGCCCCTCCCTCCTATTGGTTTGGGAGACATAAACCTTCTTTGAAAAGAGTGGAAAAATTGTTTATTTAACAATTAAAAACTGTTTATTTAACAAGCAAAGTACTCACAGACATGGAAAATGAATAATATTAAACAATGGAACCTCTCACCGTTCTGAAGAGATGGCAAACTCAGAAAGTCCTTGTGGTGGGGTGTGGCTCTGCTTGCTCAGTCTCCATCAGTCCCTCTGGCACTGGAAATGCCACATCCAGGCCCCAGTGGGCCACAGGTGTGAGCTCCTGGTGTTTTTCTGGGTGTTCAGTCCAGAGCAGGGCTGAGCAGTTCCAAGAAAAAGACAAACCACAGTCCAGGGAACTTCTCTGCCTCAGCCAGCTAAAAAATAACTAAAAGCAAAGCAGAGCTCCGTCTTGCTGTCTGTCTGTGCTGCAGACAACACAGTCCAGGAGCAGGAATGTGGAGGAGCAAGTGCAGCTTCTGAAAGCCACACTTTGTTATTAACTCTGTTATTAAAAAATAAGTGTGGTTAACAAAAATTGTTGAACCACTCTTTGTTATTAACTTTGTTGTTAACTTTGTTAACAAACTCCACACTTCTTCTCACCCCCTTTACTCTCAGAATCAATCTTAAAGGTGCAGAACAGCACAAACAGAACAGACAATGGGGATACAAGCATCATAAAGCCACCCTAGGACACCCAGCAAAAGACCTTGGGGATCTTGAGCTGATCCTTGGTAACTGTGCAGCCCCTCAAAGCTCCCTCACAGAACATCATGGTTTGGGTCACCACAGCTGCAGGAAAGGGGTAATAAATGCTGGGGCTGTAACCCACCAGAAATAAAGCCTAAAATACATATTTGCAAAGGTCACAGATGCACACACATCACTGCTCAGTGACGCTGAGTAACATTGAGGGGAGAAGGATCCATCCCTGGGGATGTTCTCTGCTGCCTGGAGCTGCTCTCTGTTCCCTGGAGCTGTTCTCTGGAGTCGCTCTGGACCTGGGCCACCTCCAGACAAGCCACAGTGACAGATTCATCTGGGCTTTTGTGAGCAGTGCCCATGTGCTGGGGCTCCAAAAGCAGCCCAGGACCCTCCTCAGCGCTTCCCAAAGCCTGGGGCTGGATCTGCCCATGTTCCATCCTGGAGCCCCCTCTCCAGCCTCAGGCTGCTGGGTCTTCGTGGACAAACAGTGATCCCAGAGGGGGACAATGCCAGCAGGCCCTGGAGCTGTAATGTGCTGTGACAAGGCACTTCCTTAACCTCTCCCGGCACACAGCCTTGCCCTTGAGATAACAGAGATAATTCGATTGCAGGAGCTGCCGTGCCCAAGTGCTTTGGGCATTAGGATCACTTAGGCACTGTAATCCCCTGTCCCCCCAGGCGACACTGCTGGGGACAGGGAGCTCTGCTATTGACACAAACAGCTCGGCTCCGCCTCATTGCTGCATTCACGCCCCTGCCCAGCTCTGCCCAACGGGCCACAGAGGCTCCGAGGGATTTCCTGTGCCACTGAGCATCACCAGCCAGAGGCAGCAAAAACAAACCCCTCCATTTGCTCCTCAGAGCACTGGGCAAAGAGCAGGGAGGGCATGGCAGTGTCCTAAAGCCACCTTTGCATCCCCAAACATGGGATGCTCCCCGAGACTGCTGAAAGGGACCAAGAGAAGGCAGCAAAACCCCTGGGCATGGGTGGCCTTGCTGCTGTCAGAGCAGGAAATGTGGGTGCTGAGGATCCACCCACCAGCCTAAAGTCCCTCTGACTGCAGCCTGCAGAAGATGCAACATTTCCCTCAACACCTGAAATGCAGGAACACTGCTCAGCTGACAGGCAGCAGAGAGACGGCACCTGACACTGCCCTGGGGAGATTCACCAACCACGAGGGTGCCAGAACCTGTCCTTTGGTCCATGGGGCTGCTCTCTGTTCCCCAGGGCTGTTCTCCAGTTCACAGGGCTGTTCTCTGACCCCTGGAGCTGCTCCTTGGTCCCTGAAGCTGTTCTCTGGAGCTGTTCTCTGGTTTCTTGATCTGTGTTTTGGTCACTGGAGCTGTTCTCTGGAGCTGTTCTCTGACCCCTGGAGCTGTTCTCCATGTTTTCATGTCTCTGGAGCTGTTCTCTGGTCCCTGCAGCTGTTCTCTATGTTTTCTGGTCCCCAGATATGTTCTCTGTTCCCTTGATCTGTTCTTTCATCGCTGGAGCTGTTCTCTGACCCCTGGAGCTGCTCTGTGGTCCCCAGAGCTGTTCTCTGATCCCTGGGGCTGTTCTCTGGTTTCTGGAGCTGTTTTCTATGTTCTCTTGTCCCTGGCGATGTTCTCTGGTCCCCAGAGCTGTTCACTGGAGCTGTTTTCTGGTCCCCAGAGCTGTTCTTTGCTCCCTGGATCTGTTCTTTTGTCCCTGGAGCTGTTCCCTGGATCTGTTCTCTGTTCTCTGGAGCTGTTCTCTGCTCCCTGGAGTTGTTCTCTGGCCTCTGAGCTGTTTTCTGGAGCTGTTCTCTGATCCTGGAGCTGTTCTCTGATCCTGGAGCTGTTTTCTGGAGATGCTCTCTGTTCCCTGGAGCTGCATGGCTGGGTCCCCGTGGGCTGTACCACCAGGCAGACGCTGATCTCTGTCCCCTCCTGCCCTGGGGCAGCAGCTGGGAGCCCAGGGGTGATGTTCAGCACTTCTGCCCTGCCTGAAGGCATCCCCAGGGGCAGACCCAGCAGGGCTGAGGCTGGATGCAGCCCCCAGCCCATGGGAGCATCCCGAGGGGAGCAGGGGGAGCATTCCAGCCCTGGATCCCAGGGGTGCTGCAGCCCCCAGCACGCAGGATGGGTGTAGGAGTGTCAGGGGGTGGGACAGTCAGGATGGACAGAGATGAGAGATCTCTGCAGCCAGGACTGGAACTTGGGGTTCATTGCAAAGGGCCTGGGTGCAGGGCCCTGCTGGAGCTGCCAGCCACAGCTCAGAGCAGGACTGAGAGGAGAGAGGGGGAGAGAGGATGAGAGGTGAGAGAGTAAGAGAGCAAAGTTCCCATTACAGTACCATAAATCTTCTTCTGTGCTGAATATTCTAATTCTCACTAACCAATCTAGTACAAGATACAAATCCTATAGCATTTACATACAGCCTATAAGAATCATTACATTACCATACTGTGCTACATTTTAAACCCTAAAAACTCCTCTTTGGACCCCTTCTGCCAAGCTGTAGGGTCTGCTCTGAGCCTTGGAGCTGTCTGCAAGCAGAGGGTGTTGTTCCATCAAAAGGGGATCACCTTCAGCTGGCCACACCATTGTTTTCCCGTTGTTTAGTAACTGAGGTATCTCAAAGCTTGCTTTCATTTCAATCTCAATTATAGTTTCTATAGTCTCAAAATCTTTTGCCAGACAATCATATTTATAAGGCTTTCCTGTTTCATCTTCCCCAACAGATGGGCTCTCAGCATCACTGGGGAGCAGGAGGAGCATCCCAGCCCGGGATCCCCAGGGGTGCTGCAGCCCCAGCGCTGGTGGCACAGCCAGGACCCGTCCTGTGCTCAGGTTCTGCTGGAGGAGCAGAGCCAGGTCAGGAGTAGAACCCGGGATTCTGCAGCTCCCGACAGCTCAGGGCTGTCAGCGCTGCCTTGCAGGGGAATTTGGGCAGCTCCTGCTCCTGCAGCCTGTCAGCACTGTGAATCCTTCACTTCCATTAGCTGCTAATTCGCTAATTCAGCAGAGGAGAATAATCGATGTAGGGATCACTCCTCAGCTCCCAATAGGATTATGTGTTCTGAGAGCAGCGGGGAAGCTGAATTTCCCTTTCTCCTCCTGCTTAAATAAACTCATGCATTTCTCTCACTATGTTAATTAAACCCAGCAACGACCCCGGCTTCACGGAGAAGCAAACACAAAAGGTGAAAGGAAAACCTGAAGCAGCTTTATCGGTCACAAAGGGCTCCTGGCTCCCCGGCTGCAAAGGGAGACGCTCCGAGGAAACACGAGCAGCAATTAAAAATTAAAGAGAGAGGAGGATGTGCGCAGCAGAGAAGGGAGGTGCAGTGGGATCGCATTAAGGGACAGCTCCTGATTCCCCTGGGGAGCACAATTCCCCCACTGGGCAGCTCTGCCCAGCTCCATCCAGGCAGGGAGGAGGCAACAAGGAAGGGACAGAGCCCAGGGGAAAGGAGAGCAGCAGGGCAGGGTGGGAAACGCTGAACCATTGCTCCTGAAGAGGACAGAGCATCCTTCCTCCCTTTGGGTGGGGTTATTTGAGGCTAAACACCCCCGAGAGCCCTCACCGGGAAGGGGAGCAGGGAAAGTCATCCCCGAGGGCTGGATGTGCCCCTTGGCCAGGCAGATTCTCAGAGCTGCCAGCTCAGGTTTGCCTCTCCCCCCCGCCTCTCTGTCACACTCAGCTGAGCACATTTCCCAGCCCGGTGCGGTCCCAGGAGGACAATGCATTGCTCAGCCATTGGATTAGCATCGAAAGGACAAGAAAAACTGTCTGGAGGAGCCTCCCAGGCTTGTTAGCACGTTACCCTGAGCTCCTGCAGCAAGTGCTGCCTGCCCAGAGAGGGAGAGTCCAGGAGCTCCTCCAGCCACCCCACAGGATGAGGATGGATTTTATCCCCTGCAGAACAAGCCTGGGAGGGTCCAGAAGTCCCCCCCAAGCCATCCCACAGGATGAGGATGGATTTTATCCCCTGCAGAACAAGCCTGGGAGGGTCCAGAAGTCCCCCCCAAGCCATCCCACAGGATGAGGATGGATTTTATCCCCTGCAGAACAAGCCTGGGAGGGTCCAGAAGTCCCCCCCAAGCCATCCCACAGGATGAGGATGGATTTTATCCCCTGCAGAACAAGCCTAGGAGGGTCCAGGAGCTCCCCCAGCCGTCCCACGGGATGGATTTTATCCCCTGGGAAACATGGGATGAGAATGGATTTTATCCCCTGGGGAACAAGCCCAGCAGGGTCCAGGAGCTCCCCCAGTATTCCACAGGATGAGGATGGATTTTATCCCCTGGGAAACATGGGATGAGGATGGATTTTATCCCCTGCAGAACAAGCCTGGGAGAGTCCAGGAGCTCCCCCAGTATTCCACAGGATGAGGATGGATTTTATCCCCTGGGGAACAAGCCTGGGAGAGTCCAGGAGCTCCCCCAGTATTCCATAGGATGAGGATGGATTTTATCCCCTGGGGAACAAGCCCAGCAGGGTCCAGGAGCTCCCCCAGCCCTCCCATGGGATTAGGATGGATTTTATGCCCTGGAGAACAAACATGGGAGAGTCCAGGAGCTCCCCCAGCATTCCCCAGGATTAAGAATGAATGTTATCCCCTGGATAACAAGTCCTGACCCAGCAGAGTCCAGGAGCTCCCCCAGCCACCCCACAGGATGAGGATGGATTTTATTCCCTGGGGAACAAACCCACTGACCTGGGGGCATCACCCTGCACAGGGTGGAGCTCAAGGTGAAAAGTGCTTTACATGGGGCTGAAGAAGGGGAGAAGGGAGAGCTGTAACCCCCCCAAGAGGCTCCTGTATCCACAAGGACTTCCCCAGCCACCCAGGGCTCACTTCAACAGCCCAAAATGAGCCCAGCAGGGCACTGAGCCCCCTGCAAGGGGCTGGGGAGAGCCAGAGCTGTGAGTCCCTGCAGTGAGCAGCCAGTGCTGGAGCAGGAGGAAGGTTCAGCCAAATTAAGAGGGACAAGATATATCAAGCTTCAGCTGTAATTAAAGAAAATCAGGTCAGGGGTGAGAAGAAGTCTCCAGCCTTTTAATTACTGCAGGAGGGTGGAGGCTGCTGCACAGCACTCCCAGCCCTGTTGCTGTGTCAGGAGGCTGAGAGTGGCAGAAGTCTCATTTTGCAGCCCCCTCTCTGCCAAAAGACTTCAAAATGAATCCAGGAAATCCTAAACTGTCCTGAGTTATTCAAATTCATGGTGAAACAAATGGAAAGCCCCCAGCTATGGCTGGGATCATGCAATTAGACTGTGAGAAAATAAACCTCTGAAACCCTCAGACATTGAAACCTGAGAGACTTCATGAAGAAAAATGTTCGCTTTTCACATACAATGAGTGGAAATAATTTTAGATTTTTATTATTATTATTATTATTATTATTTTAGAAAGGAAATAAGCATATTTCAATCCAGTCAAGAGTGAAATTGAGTTGAACAACAAAGCAATTTCTATTAGTGGAGACCAAGGGGGAAAAATATGGATGAATAGGAAATGCACAAAGAAATGTGTCAGACAATGGTAGAATTAGGAATTAAGAGACTTTGCTTCACTGCTGATAATATAAGCACATAATGATCTACCTCATCCCTTATGGGCTCCCTTCCTGTAACAACAACACTGTAAAATCACAACAGTGGAAAAGATTGGGGTTTAATTCTGCCCTCCATCCAGCAGGGGAGGGAATGGGGTGCTGTGCTTTGGATCCCCCGTTAGGGCTGGTCCCCTTTTCCTACAGAGCACCTCCTCTTCCCATCCCACTCCTCTTCACCTTCCCCACTCACTGGGGTGCTTTTGGGGACAGGCAGCATCCAGCTGTCCCCTCCTGAGGGTCCCCATCCCAGGCCACACAGCAACACCGTGGGTTCCCTCCTCATCTCATCTCATCTCCATTGCCAAGGATCCAGGTCCTTTGGTTAAAAACTTAAAGTTTGAATAGTCTTAATCATCAAATCTTAAAGCAATTACACTGCCCTAAATCTTTATTGGCTTTAAAGATTAACTTCTCATCTCCAGCAAGGCAGCTCCACTTGTTTCTGCTCAGCAGGATCACAATTTAAATATGGAGACAAAGGAATATTGATCACGCCCTGTATTGCTAAATGGAATTTTTTGTACCTCTTTCCTTCATTTTTCTTTCTTTTCTATATTTCTTCTCCTGCAGACAAGGCAGTGAAGGTGAACTGCTGCAGGAGCCGAGGCTGGAGCTGCCAGGTGCTCTGTCACAGAGGCAGGGAGGAATGCAAAACTCAATTTCCAGCAAGTCCTGATCCCTTTGAAATCAATTAGGCGGCTCCCGAGGCCCTGGGTTGAAAGGAGACGGACGGAGGCAATCAAGGGGAGCAGCACTTGAGTGAAAGAGCAGTAAAAGCACAGAGCAATTCCCTAAAATGCTGCTGATCCATCAGCTAAGAGGCTCTGTGAAGGAAGCCAGGGTTGGAACAGCTGGTTTTGTACCAGCCCTCCTTCCCAGGGCATGGCCAAAGCCACCCCAGTGCCGTGGGACAGCTGGGACACAGCACGTGGTGGCTTCTCCCTGGGCTTGGATCTAGCCCAGATGTGTCCATTAGGGACAAGACCTCGTTCCCAAAGGGCATTTTGCCCCAAAATGGGGTGGTTCCACTCCTTCAGCATCCCCCTGGCACAACAGGCATCCAGAAAGGGGCACCACAAGGAGCACATGGTGGCATTTGTGTCACCCAGAGGGGCCCTGGCAGGGGGAAAAGCCATCAGAGGACAGGCAGTTCCTCAGGGAAGGATGGTTTCAGGTTTTCTCTCTCCATTTCCTAGCTCAGGAGGGAAGAGCACATGGCTGGCAGAGCTTGTTCCCACATTTACCCACATCAAAGCTCTCTCAGAGCCTCTGTCTTCTGGATTTCCAAAAGGAAAAGGAGAAAATCAGAATCAGCAAACTGAGGAGCAATTGGAGCTGCACTTGGGCTTAAAGAGGATTGATAAGTCTCCTCCACATCAGTAAATAACCAGACTTTGCTCCTTGCCCAGAGGTGGGAGCATTCCTTCTCCAAACACCTGCAATAAGACACTTGCAATTACTGCTTTGTCTCCTGGAAACTAGTAAATAATTCAAACAACCCTGCTTCTTTTTTTTTTTTTTTCTTTCCCCTTTTGTTTTTCATTTTAATTAATCCACATAGAATTTTGTCCTCCAAACACAATCACAGCAGCCCAGGAACAGCCGGCAGAGGATCTCATTACGCAGCTTCCCAGCCAGATCCTGCAGCCATTATTAATAGAGACTTCACCGAGTGAGGAATTAATAAACCCTGATGGCAAGGGGGAAGGGAAGCACTCCTGGCGCACATCAGCCTCTCCTGTTGTCCCTGGGATGGCTGTTAGAGGTGCCAGGGGGTTGCCATGCTTTAGGGACAGCCAAATCTGCCTCCTGCAGCCGAGTGCCCCGAGCCTGTGTCAGTGCCGGTGGCCCAGGAGGAGATGCTGAGTTCAGACCAAGTGAGGGAGGCAGGAAAGCTGGCTCAGCACACACAGGTCACTGCACAGCCCCTGGCAGAGTCCAAGGGTGTGTTTTCACAGAGCTGTGCTAATCCTTCCTCTCTCTGCTCACAGCAGGAGCAAGTGGTGCCTGGAGCGCTGCCTCAGCATCAGGAATTGCTCTCACCTGGGGGTGGCTTTATGGAGTGCAGACACACAGGACCCCCAAATCCCTGCCCTGGGAGGAGAGAGCAGGATTGTGCCCCCCAGCACCCCAGTGTGGGGTAAAACCCCGTGTCCACCTGGTTTTGGGGGTTTGGATCCTGCCTCAATGCTCAAACCCACATGGTGCCTGTGTTCGTGAGTGTCCTGTGGTGAGCATCCATCCATCCCTGTCCATCCATCCATCATCCATCCATCCCTGTCTGTCCATCCATCCATCCATCATCCATCCATCCATCCATCCATCCATCCATCCATCCATCCATCCATCCATCCATCCATCCATCCATCATCCATCCATCCATCCATCCATCCATCATCCATCCATCCATCCATCCATCCATCCATTCATCCATCCATCCATCCATTCATCCATCATCCATCCACCCATCCCCTTACCCAGGATCTGCTCTGTTTGACCCCTCAGGAAGAAGAAAATGCCTCCTCCTTGGAGAACCCCCAGTTCCAGTGAGGTTTTCCTGACACAGGGCAGTCTGGATGGGACAGCACTGACTGCAGGCAGGGACACAAGGGACACCCCTCTCCTGAGGGCTGCTCCTGTAGGAAAATGCCAGCATTCCCTGGAGTAACTTGAACAGGGAGCAGGCCCAGCCAAGCAGGCTGGCACCACACCCTGGTTCCTGTCTGGATTTTTCTCTCCTGGTTCCCCAGCCCCAGGAAGGCTGTGCTGGCTGTGCAGGCTGCGGGAGGGTGTGAATCACTTCAGCTCCACGGCTCCTTTGCCTTGATCAGCTGCACTTAGATAAACAGCAGCACATCAATAAGCAGCTCTAATTAGAGGTGTTAATAGCACTGGGAGCTGGGGGAAAGCACATGGAGGCAGGAGGGAGAGCACTGGCAATGTGAGGAGAGGGAGGGGAGGAGCAGGGAGACCTGGGATGCTCAGGACTTTCCCTTTCTGCCTTAGGCACACACCCCACGAGTGGGTCAATCAAGCTCCAGGAGCCCCCATGAAATTGCCAGGGAAATATCCTCCATCCTGATTATCTTGAATAATTTATGCAGATGCTGTCATGCATTCATATTTTATGGAAGTCTTGCAAAGCCGTGGATGTTCACAACCATTTGCTCCCTTCCAGAAATCTCCATCAGTGAGGGGTGCTGGGAGCTGGAGTGGAAATTACAGCTCAGGGACCTCAGCTCCCTGTGGCACTGGGGACAGGGCACAGAGCTGATCAGGGCTGCCACATTCCCAGGGCTGGGTTGTGCCCCTCCACCCCAGCATGCATCCTCCAGTACCTCCTGGGGACATGGGGACGCTGGCACAGCAGCAAGGCTCCCACCACGACCCCACTCCTCACAGCCCTCCCCAGCCCTGATTCCCCAAAGCAAAGAGGCTCTGTGGTCCCATGGAGGGACTTGGGAAAGGGTCAGTGCCCACAGCACCATCCCCTGTGCCCAGGAAGCTGCCACACAGTGATGCTGAGCAGGACAAATGGGCAGGAGCTGCTCCCAGGGTCCCTCTGTCCCCTGATGGGTGGGACACAGCCTGGGGCAGAGGGGCCCCCTGGGCTGCCACTGCCTGATGGTGGCCTGGGCATCCCTGCCAGCTCCAGCACTTCCAGTGCTTCCCCAGCAGCTGTCTCCCTGGAAAATGGAAGCAGGAAAGGGCATCACTTCCCTTTGGGAAAGGTGGGTGGACAAGCTGTGCAGCAATTCCTTCCAGGAAGGGGCATGGATGAAAGGCTGTGGCTCCTCTGCTGCCCAGCTCCAGATGTGTCAGGCAGGACCTTTCTTTCCCAGGGATTCTCCAGGCTGTGGAGGGGCAGGAGCCATTCCCACACCTCCTCCCAGGCAGTGTTATGTCTTTATACTAAAAACTACATGTACAATGTTTACAATTACTTTCCAGTACCTATCACCTATGTTAGACAGGGAGCTTCTACTCTAGACCAACATCACAGCAGAAGATGGAAGCCAAGAAGAAGAAGAAAGAGAAAGGCTGGACACACCCAGATCCCTCCATCTTGCCCCCCTGAACCCCCATTCTACAAAACCCCAAAATCTACTTTTTCTCCCCATGATAAGTTCACTATCATTCTACTTAATTTGTCATGGCTTGCAGATCTTCATCCAAGGCTGCTAACTTGCTCCATGGGTCATAATCCAAACCAAAGGCATCCTGGGCTCTGTGCCAGGGTCTCTGAGCCCCCTGGCAGGGGTCCTGGCACTCCAGGACAGGCAGAGGGATGTGCTGGGTTCTCACACACATCTCCATCTGCTTTGGGGTCAGGAGGGATCAGGGCCTGGATTCAAGGCCACATGGGGGGCACTCAGTCAGTGCAGGAAAAGCAAAGGACTTTGTGGAGAGCCAACAGAGCAGGAGGAAGAAGGAGCAGGAGGTGGACAAGGAGGAGGAGAACAGATGGGATTAAGGGGGAAATTTGAGGAAACCAAGAAGAGGTGCTCAGAGAGTGCTGGAGGAGGATGTGGCCTCAGGGAAGCCTGCCAGGACCCAGCAGAGCAGAAAGTCATTGATACTAAAGCAAAGACACTGGATATTTTCATTCCCTGCAGCTCCTGCTCCTCAGAGGAGAGCGAGGATGTCTGAAATGCAGGCAGAAATTCAGCCAGAGGCACTTTAGTGCTTGTTCAGCCTGTAAAACACGGGGAAGCAGAGCAGGGACAGGCTCAGAGGGGACAGAAAGGACTGGCACATGTCCCCAGGCAGCCCCTGTGTCACGCACCCCACACTGGTTCTGTTTGCTCTCCCTTTGGGGACACCCAGGGGAAGCCTTTGCTCAATTCCAGCTGCCTCTGCCTGCAGCAATTCCCATCCATCTCAATTAATGAACCTTCCCCAAAAATGCACCAGGGGCTCCAGCTCCTGTGAGCAGAGAGGGGGGACACAGACAAACATCCCCTGCCACATGGGGGTGGCTGCTCTGAGCCTGACCCAGCTCACACTGACCTTGGGCATGTCCAGCTGTCCCCACACAGGGCAGGGCACGAGCAGCACCAGCAGCTCCACTGTGGCATTCACATTCTGTGATTCAAACTCGCATTCTATTCACAATTTCTATTCAAATTCACATTCTATGATTCCTTCACCCAGGGTTTTTCTCCTGGGAAGCTGAAAGGCAGCAAGAGAGGCCTCAGAGAAAAGCAAAACAATTCTGATCTCATTTGCTTCTCCCGTGTTGTGCTCACATGTGGAATGTGTTTGGAGATTGTTTACCCACAGGTGATTGTTTCATTGGATTCTGCTGTGAGTTGTTTTCACTCTTTGCCCAATCAGTGCCAAGCTGTGTCAGGACTCTGGAAAGAGTCACGAGTTTTCATTATTATCTTTTTAGCATTCAGTAAGTATCCTTTCTGTATTCTTTAGTATAATATAGTATTCTTTAATATAACATTGAGCAAAATAAAATATATTTCATATATATTTTAATATATAGAATATATAGAATATATATAATTTTATGTATAATGTATAATTATATAAAGTATATATATAAAGTATATATGTTATAAATATATTATATATATTAAGTAGATTATATATATATATTATATACTTTAATATAACATTGAGTATAATAAAATAATAAATTAGCCTTCTGAGAGCATGGAGTCAGATGCATTGTTCTTCCCTGCCACGGGCTCACCATTAATTTACAAAAGCTCCTTCAGGGTTGGCCTCTGCCAGCAGCACCTCCCAGCCCAGGGAAGGAGCAGGCTGTGGATCCAAAGGCAAGCAGGAGCCTGGGGGCTCACCCAGAGCCAATTTCCTCCAGGAGCTCCCATCAAGCTCAGTCAGAGCACTGGGGATTTATTAGCAGAGCTACGCCTGGGAGCAGCTGGGAGGCTGCAGAACAGGCATCTGCTGCACCGGGAGCAGCACAGGGAGATTTTGGGAGAAAAAGCTGCTGGTTTAGGTCTGAGTGTTCAGCACAGGGTCACTCTCAGGACTGCAAAGGAGGCTACAAGCCCTGCTGGTAGCAAGTTAAAAAAATGGGAGGTGGGGAGACCATAACTCACCTCCAAACCCAAAAATGAGCCTCTCCTTTTAAACTTTTCCATGGAAATGGTTTCTCCAGGTTTTGTCTGGAACAGCCAATGAAACCCAAGGAGTTGCATCCAACTGTGAGGGGAAAAAAGAAATCCAGGTCTATTAAAAATTATGAAAGACACCTTGACAGTGTCCCTTTAATGTAATTAAAAACCTATTTAAAGGCATGCCAAATGTTTACTAATTAAACAAGCACTTAATTCTGTAGCCATAATGAAAAAAGTAATTGGGATACTTCAAGCAAATCCCAGGTTTTTAAAGAAATAATTACTTTATAGAAAATTAGTTACTAAATTAAACCATTCTTTACCTGCTGTTACTTTGGCTCTTTTTCTCATTTTTGTGTAGTTGAATCCTGAAATTACCTGGAACAGATTTTTATCCTGGATAATGAATATTTCAAAGGACACAGGAAAAAAGAGGAAAAGTAGGAAATGCTAGCAGGTGCCCAAGTGTTAACATGGGGCTGGTGGACAAAGCATGGCTTGGGTGGCACAGACTGAAATGTGCCCTCGTGGTGCTCTGCTGGCAGATCTCCATCCCACCACCCTCTGCTGCCCCAGCACTGCCACCAAGGCAAACCAGGGCCACCAGCTCGGGGACAGAGGTGGCCCAGCCCCATGAGCCCCACTGCTGTGCTGTGCATGGCGTGAAGCCATCCCCTAAGGGGACACAGGTGGTGTTGCCACCCTCGGAGGTGTCTGAAATCCAGCTGGAACAGTCCTGGGACAGCTGCTGGTGGTGGCCTTGCTGGAGGAGAGGGTTGGACCAGGCAACACCCAGAGATCCTCTCCAACCTCAGCCCCTGTGGGGTTCTGTGGTGTCCAAGCTGAGGAGCAGGAGGGATGGTGGTGTAGGATGATGTGGTTTGAACAGACAGGTGTCTGCTAAGGAAGGCAGGAGCCTCCCTTGAAATGGAAGAGGTAAATCCTCTCCCTCTGAATTGTTATAATTTTGAAATTAAGGGGCTCTCAGACAAAGATATGGGAATAGGAATAATAGTTCTGTACTAGGAAAACTAAAAATATAAATGCAACAGTACAAAAAAAAAAAAAACCAGGAAACAAACCCCTGCCAGAGTCAGAGAGTCAGACCATGCCCTGTCCCCCTGTGTGTCAGGGGGTGGCACAGCCCCGTCCCATGGGGGCTCAGCTCTCCTGCAGTGCCAGCTGTGGCTCTGCTGGAGCAGGGATCCTGCACAAGGGGGGAGTTTTCCTCTGCAGCTCCAGGGCTGCTGGAGATGGGCCTGGGCTCCCTCTGGCCATGCAGGGCAGCAGAAGCTGCTCCTCTGGCAATGCACTGGGCAAAGGCTGCTGGGCTGTCCCAAAGCTCAGATTGGATCCAGGTAGGAATGCTTGGCTCCTCCCCTGGGCGCAGCATCTCCCCATGGGATGATGGGATTGGATCAGCCCTGCAGGGACACTCAGTGGCCATGGACAGCAGAGATCTCCTGCAGGGAGGATTGGCTGTGGGAGAGATAAAGGGAACTGCCCCAATGAACAGCAGAGAACTGCCCCAGCTCTGACAGATGGGAACAGAACACACACCCCCATTTCCAGCCTAAGATGTAGGATCCCACCAGCCCTGCATGCAAACCTGGGCTCCAGGCTCAGGTGCCATCGAGCAGTCAGGTCACATCTTTGTGCCCTCCTTGCAAAGCAGGGTCCCCAGCTGAGATCACAGATTCCTCCAAGGTGGGACTGTGCCCTTGGTGACCACCTGCAGACCTGACACACACCCTGAGGTTTCCCAGATGCTGCCCCTGTGTCAGGCCTGAGCTCAGTGTCCAAGCACAGCTGGGATGGGGCCCTGCACAGCCTGGACTGCTGGAGGGTCCCTGCCCAGGGCAGGAATGAAATTCTCTTTAAGGTCCCTCCAACCCAAATCATTCTGTGATTCAGAGGCAGGGGGAGGAAAACCCAGCACTCCCAGCTGTGTCCTTCACACCCATCCATCACAGGAGGTTCTTTCTGTCTCTTCCTCTGCAGACTCTCTCCAATGCAGCCCTGGCCAAGACAAGGCTCTCATTCCCACACTGGAGCACACAGCGCTGAATTTAACGTGGCTCCGTGAACCACCCAGTGTGGGAAATAGTAAAGGGAAGAAGACTTTCAGAAAGCTGTGAAAATAGGCCTCAGAAACCGGAAGAGCACAGAACTTAGAGTTAGCTGTAGCTGCAAGGCCTGAAAGTAGAAAAGTTACAAGAGTACAGCAAGTAAGGACATGAAACAATAGTTTGAGTTTTAGACTTGGCTTAGATAGACTTTAAGAAAAATATGTTTAGCAAGACAGTAGAAGGTTTTAAGCTTAATAATGGAGTCTTGTGTATTGTTAATAGAAAGCAGACAAGCAAGCATTGTTTGAAGTGTACATGTGTTTTTAGGGATTGGCTTAAACAGTTATTGTTACTGCAACAGGCCAGGAAAAGGTAATAAATGACATAAACTCTATGCATTTACAGAAGGCTAATAATAATCTTTATTAAGAAGCCCATGTTTTTATACCCTACTTTGTTACAGGTGGACTTGATTGGGCCTTTAATTAAAACACTATCACCATTGGTTGGTTAATTAAGAAACCACCCTTCGGTAAACAAATCTCCATGACACATTCCACATGTTCACAACACCAGGTACAGCAACTTAAGAATTTTTTAATTTTTTTTTTTGATCTTCTCACAGCCTTTTCCAGAACAATGCCTGGGAAGGCATTGCTGTTGTTGCTCTCTGTGACCAGACACCTACTACAACAAATTATCTGTAAGTTCTAGCAATATGTTATTGGCTAGAAAGTTTTTAAGATGCTCTGTAACAAAGAAATCTTTGGCTGCTGCTGGTAACATGTGAGCTGCTGTCATCTTTCAGTTGTCTCAGCCATGCAATGAGGCTGATGCTGCTGTACAGCTTGTTATGAAAATTAATCCACCAGAGGTTTATGTGCAAAAAGGAGACAGAGGAGTCCTTTCTGGCTTTATTTGAATAAAGGGAGAGGCCATGGGGCATTCCCCTGAGGTCTTTTGAATTTTTGGAGGGCTCAGCCTCCTTTTTATCCCAATTTCCTGGCCACATTTCCCTTCTCTTTCCCCATGGCTGAGGTACTTGAGAGGTTCAGACTTCCTAAATTCCTGATACCTGAGATTTCCCTCTAATGTACAACACTCCCTTTTCAATTTTAATTCTTATGGAATTTAGGGGGTTTTCTTCCCCATTGTTTCTTTCATCTTTGCATGCCTCATTTCATTTATCAGCAAACCTAAAGTTTATTTGTGAAAGCAAATATCTTTTTCCATTCATCAATCAGTGGAATCCTTCCCATTGTTCCTTTTATCTCCCAGTGTTGGTTTTATCTACCAGCAGACCCACAGCTGGTTTGTAAAGACAAATCCACCATTCCTCTCAAGCTCAAGGAATGTTTCCCAGCAGTCCTGCCTCATTTGTGCAAACCTCCAGCTCATACACTTGTTTTCCAGCCAAGGTGTGCTTGCCTCAGCCTGTCAGCCTCACCTGGCTCCTCCTGAGGGCAGGTACAGGCTCTGAGCATCAGCCACTAATCTGAGGTGACAGCAGGCTGGACCCAGAGTGGAGGCATGAAGGCACAGGTGACCAAACATCTGTGCAGGAGGCAGCAGGGGCTGGCTCCCAGCTGTGGGGCTGCAGGGGCCTGGGACAGCAGATGGAGAGAGCCTGATTGCATTTGCTGATAATGGATTAGGAAGCTTTTCTTGGATCTCCACTTTCTCCAGCTTAGCCAGTTCCTTGAGGGGCTCTGCAGGGAGGCGTTACAAGAGATTTATTAACAAGATGAAGTGCAGTGCCAGGAAAAGCTGCTCCTGTAAAATGCACTTCCCCTCTCATGTGCACAGGCTGAAAGCCACCCCATGTGGGAGCACTCAGCATCCTTCACCCCTCCAGCAGCTCTGCTCCTTCCCTCTCAGCTGCTCTTTCACCAGAGCAATGGGAAAATGCTGCTGTCCTTCCTCAGGCACCCAGCAGCCTCCAAAAAGCCCTTATGTGCCAACAACAGCAAATATAAATGCCTTAAAAGCAAGGAAAACGAACCTGGGGAGGTGCAGCTTATCCCCAGCGCTGCCACAGCCCTTCCCTGTCACAGACATCTTTTATGAAAAATCCTTTCCTTAGGATTTTTCCTCCTGAGAGGCTGAGAGGCCTCAGGAACAAAATGTAACCAATGGTTATCTGCTGCTGTGGAATGCAACAGGTGTATCTGGGATTGGGCTCATGTGGTTGTTTCTAATTAATGGCCAATCACAATCAGCTGGCTCAGACTCTCTGTCTGAGCCACAAACCTTTGTTATCATTCTTTCTTTTTCTATTCTTAGCCAGCCTGCTGATGAAATCCTTTCTTCTATTCTTTTAGTATAGTTTTAATATAATATATATCATAAAATAATAAATCAAGCCTTCTGAAACATGGAGTCAGATCCTCATCTCTTCCCTCATCCTCAGACCCCTGTGAGCACCATCACATTTCCCCAGGACCAAACTCCTCCTGGCTGCTCTTGGCAACAGGCTCAGGCTCCCAGCTCTTCCCCAACAGGGGCTGGGGAGGAGACAGGAGCTCCAAAGGTGTCTGTGTGAGGGCAATGACTGGGTTTAACACCCCCAGGGAGGTGTTGCAGCTGGTCTGACTGGCAGGCCAGCCTCTGGCTCAGCTTCTGGAAAGGAGCTGGATGCTCCCCACTCACCTACAGCCTCCAAAAATAACTGAGAGCTCCCAGCAGCATCACCTGCTCCCAGCTGTGCTTCAGGGCATGGACACACAGTTCCCTCCTGGGTGCAAGGCAGATCATTTGGGCTGCCTGGAGCCAGGGGTCACATCTGGAAGCCTTGCCTGGCCCCCAGTGCATCCATCTGCAGCCTGAGGCTGGGCTGCTCCTGCAGGGATCACTCCCAGCCCAGGGAAGGTACTGAAACTCAAGAACAGGTTGCTGGCCAGCAAGTCTGAATAACTCATTTGTGAAAAACACCAATCGCTTGTTTTTAAAATTTTAAAAGTTGAAGAGTAATAAAATGGTTATAAAAATAGTAATACAGTTAGAGTAATAATAATTTGGACAATTTGAATTAGGACAATATGAGACAATAAATACAAAGAGTTACAGATGGTTCAAGTACCTTTTCTGGGCAAAATAAGCCTGAAAAAGGAACCCCATTAACAGAGGATTAACCATTAAAAGCAATGGCCTGTTGCATATTCATACACCTCATACATGATGCATAAATTCCATTCAAATACAGGATTCTATCTGGTCATCATCAACTTCTTCCTTCTAATCCTAACAGTGCCTTCGAGGCAGGAAGTTCATTTCTTCTGATAAGAGGGCAATAAATTCTCTTTCTCTGAAAGATTTAGATGTCCTGGGGCTGCTATCTGGTGCAAGTGCCTCATTCCCTTCTTAAAAAATCCCACTAATATAGTTCTTATTTTAACTACAAAAGTTACCTTTTAATTACAAGACTACATTTATCATATTATTAAAATGTTAATACAGCACTACTAATCAATACATCAAAATACACATGGTGAATATCTGCATAGAGCCATATAATATGCACTTTTCACACCATTTTTACCTATATTCCCCTGAATATGATCCTCCAGGCACTGATCCACCTCACACTGCCCCATGGGCTGTTTTAGCAGCAATCCCACCCTGCAGGTGAGGAAGCCAAAACCTCTCCTAAGGCAGCAAAGGAGGCAGGATTAGAAATCCAAAGCTCAGCTCACCAGAGTGACTCAGCTGGACCATACAGGGACACAGCCCAAGGTGACACTGCTGAACCTTTGGGACAGGGGTGACCACAGCTCCCTGCCAAGCAGGAGCTACAGGGGAAGGAAGGGTGAGGGAAGGAGAGATAAACTGAAGGAGGAGGGAGATAAGGAGCAAGGAAAATAAAGAAGAGAGAGAAAAGCAGGTGAGCATGGGGGTACAGGAACAGGAGCCTCCTGGTACATGGCTATGCTTCACTACAAGTGAAATAAATTAGCTTTTTCTGAGAGGAAGGATACAGAGCACAACATGTGTGGGAGCCTCAGAGCACCTCAGAACCCACATTCTGAGAGATCCAAGAAGTGCCAGGTGAGATCAGAGCAGCTGTGCTGCCTTTTAGCAGCTCCCTGAGAATTAACCCCTTCTCCTGTACCCTGATCTCCATGGGGAGTGGTGTTGGACTGTCTGGTCCCTGAATGCCTTTGCAAAACCCCAGCACAGGTAACCCCAGGGACAGAGCCCAACAAGCCCTGGATCTCCACCAGCTCGTGGGGTATCTGCAACAGATGAGGCTGCACTGGAGCTCTGCCTGTGTCCCAGTCAGACCCAAGGATGAAAAATGAACTCAGCAGCTCAGGCACAATTCATCTCAGCTGGCTGAGGGCTGCCTCTGCAGCCCAGATCCAGGCACAGGCACCACTTAGCCCAGCCAATTTCCTGTGCTGATGCTTCACCCCAGAGCCTGGCAGGACAGAGCCATTAATTACAGAGGCTGGAATTGTCTTTCCTGTAGATAAAGGAGAACCAAATGCTGCTTCAGGAGCTGTATGTGCCCAAGAGGGGAATGAACTCTGCCAGCAAGTGCTGCTAAAGCCAGCCTTGCTGGGATGACACCAGTGCTGTGTGCTCAGCCAGCCCAGCCATGGCTCTGGCTTGGGTGGAACACAATTCCTTGGGTTTAATTGCCAGGAGCAGCCAGTGAGAAGAGGCTTCTGTCTTGGTTTGAACAGACAAGTGTCTGCTAAGGAAGGCAGGAGCCTCCCTTGAAATGGAAGAGGTAAATCCTCTCCCTCTGAATTATTAAAATTCTGAAGTTACAGAGCTCTCAGGCAAAGATATGGAAGTAGGAATAACAGCTCTGTACTAAGAAAATTAAAAATACAAATGCAATAGTACAAACAAACAAAAAAATCACTGCCAGAGTCAGAGCAGTCCCTGTCCCCTGTGTGTCAGGGGGTGGCACAGCCCCATCCCATGGGGGCTCAGCCCTCCTGCAGTGCCAGCTGTGGCTCTGCTGGAGCAGGGATCCTGCACAAGGGGGGAGTTTTCCTCTGCAGCTCCAGGGCTGCTGGAGATGGGCCTGGGCTCCCTCTGGCCATGCAGGGCAGCAGAAGCTGCTCCTCTGGCAATGCACTGGGCAAAGGCTGCTGTGCTGTCCCAGCACCTCAGATTGGATCCAGGTAGGAATGCTTGGCTCCTCCCCTGGGCGCAGCATCTCCCCATGGGATGATGGAATTGGATCAGCCCTGCAGGGACACTCAGTGGCCATGGACAGCAGAGCTCTCCTGGAGGGAGGGTTGGCTGTGGGAGAGATAAAGAAAAAACTGCCCCATGAACAGCAGAGAACTGCCCCAACTCTGACAGATGGTGATTGATTTAATACACATCCACATCTTGCATTTCCAACCTAAGACATCCTCAAATGCCCAATCAGAGCAGTTTCGTGCCCACTGATCCCTTTCCAGCTGGCCATGAACTCCTCCCCAAAGCCACAACATCTCCCCATCCTTTCTCTGTTCTTCTTACACTTTTCCTCTCCAAACATATCCTCACAGCTGGGAGGATTTGCTCCAAAATCCAGCAGAGAGCAGGTCAGCCCCACAGCTCTCCCAGCTCCTCCCTTGGTGTCCCACCCAAATCCAGCACCTGCAGTCTCCACAACCTTTCAGACAGGGACAGCAGCTCCTGCTGGCTCTCAGTGGAGCAATGAGTTACCTGCACACACCTGGCTGCTGCTGCAGCTGCATTTGCTCCTCACAGGGGGCTCCTCTCCCAGCCCAGCAGCAATTCCTGCTGGTGGTATTTTCAGAGACCCCAGTCGTAGGGAGGAGATGATGAATCTGACTCCATGTTCTCAGAAGGCTGATTTATTATTTTATTATCTATATTATATTAAAGAATACTATACTAAAACTATACTAAAGAATAGAGAAAGGATACAGACAGAAGACTCAAAAGATAATAATGAAAAACTCATTACTCTCCCAGAGCCCTGACACAGCTGGCTGTGATTGGTCATTAAGTAAAAACAATTCACATGAAACCAATTAAACAATCACCTGTTGGTAATCAATGTCCAAACCACATTCCAAAGCAGCAAAACACAGGAGAAGCAAATGAGATAACACTGTTTTCCTTTTTCTCTGAGGGCTCTCAGCTTCCCAGGAGAAGAATCTGGGCCAAGGGATTTTTCCAGAAAATATGACAGTGACACCTGCTCTGTGTCCTGTCACAACAGAACAGGACTGTTCACACTTGGAGCCTCAAAGCAAACAACATCACTTCATTCCTTTCCTTTGCTCTGTACAAAACACACTACAGAGAACTCAATTATAAACTAAACCCATCTTCCATCTGTGCTGTGCCACACGAAACAACTTATTAATGGAAAACAATTATAATTATTGACACAGAGGTAACTTCAGAAACTCCCCCAGAGCAGCTTGTGTTTGGGAGCAGCTGTGTCCCACTAAAAATCCCATTCTGGGCACTTCAGGAGGATGCAGGACACCCTGTGCACACACCCAGGACAACCTGCCCTCACTCAAGCCTCTTCCTGGTTCCCAGTACTGAGGAATTGGCTCACATCCCTCAGCACAAGGTCTGAGAGCCCTTCTGCTATTTCTGTGGTCATTAATTATGACAACTGGCTGTCTATCAGGGTTTTACAAGCTGGAAGGTACAACAGCTAATTAACATTGTGCTCTTGGTCCCCACAACCTCCCAGCTGAGCCACAGCTCTGCCAAAAGCTTTGCTGGAGAGAAGGAAGCAGGAGACAGGAAAAAAAAATATAACGAAAGACCAAAAATCATCTTGGCTCCCAGCCCAAACCTTTCTCTTTTTTAAGATGCATTTCAAGAATCTGCTGGCTGGTAACCTCCCTGAGTTACAAGGGAGGCTGCTTGTCAAGAGCTGACCTGAGCTGGATTTAATTGGGAGCCAGTTGGAAGGGGATCCAAAGGGCGCCTTGGGGAGGCTCCCTGGAGGGTGGCAGAGGGTGGGCACAGCCTCCACACAAGCAGAGAGCACCCTCTGCAGCCACAGGCACAGCCTGGACCTGCTCTGGGGTTGGGATGGAGAGCCCCAGGCTGTTCACAGCTCCCAGGACTGGGGATTTACAAACTGGATTAGCTGGGAGCAGCCAGCTGCTAATGCCAGCTCCTCCTCTGAGGCTGCTCCTTGCCTTAGGCACAACCACTGCCTTTCTGCTTCAAAATTCTCCTCTTCTGCAATATTTCTTTCCTGCATGAAGTTTTTTTTTTTTTGGAGGGGGAAAGGAATATATTAATAGAGGAAAAACAAATCAAATATTCTCCAGCAGTGCTTTCCAGTAGAAAATATTGACCAGTTTCCACATCTAAGTATTATCAATATCTTAAGCCTTTAATTGCACCAGAAACAAAACAAGTCCATTTGAGAGTTTCAGTCAATGAGTTGGGAACATTATCATTCTTGCTAAATGTAGCCCTTCAGGAAAATATTGACCATCAAACTGCACTTTCAGCTGTTTAAAACTACCCAGGGCATTCCCACTCCTTTATTCCACAGCCTGAGCACCTGTCACCTTACTGCTTCACCACCAGCTGAAAAGAAGTTTAATTTTTAATGGAGCAACATGACCTTTCTTTCCCCTCCGAATGAAGTGACACATGTTCCCACAGAGGGAAACCAAACCACACCATGACATGCTGTGAGTTCAAAAGGCAGCGAAGACACAGAGAGCTCCTTCTGTGCTCTGCACAGGGCCAGCTCACAGGTTCATCCTCACAGAAAGCAGAACCCAAGCTTTGCTGATCCCTCACTGTTGCTACCTATCAACACATCATCATTTCACAACTCCTGGTGGCCTGAATATGAAAAATAATCCTCTTGTTTTCCTCCTACATATTTTAGCACTCCCCTCTGCTTCTCACCTGCCTTGTTACCAACCTCTCCTGACCACAGGTTGCTGCAGCCTTGGGCTCCCTCACAAACTGGAATCTTTGGCTTTGATCCTGCAGTGAATCCACACCCACAGTGGGGGTGAGCTGCTGTTGGAAAGCCAAGAAAGAAAATACATAAATACATGCAAATATATTTCTTCCACCACAGTTCAGACTGAGGTGTGTAAAACTGCCCAGTTTATGCCCTCAAAACCCTTTCACCAGCCCAGTCACCAATGCCAAGCAAAACCTCCCCTGCCTGGTGAAAGAAAAAGCTCAGAGTGGGTAAAAGAAGTGTCTGGTTGTCCATGGCCTTGTGCCAGCCCCAGGAATGCATCCATAAGCCTGGAGTTCCATCCTCAGCAGAGCCACTGGGCTCCCCAAGCACACCTGGCTGCCAAGGCAGGTGGAGCTGCCCAACACCCGAGGCAGCACCACCCCCAGCAAGGGCACAGGGTTCCCAAACAAGCACCTTCACTAAGAGCATTACAAACACACCAGGATGTGCCTCAGCACAAAGCTGTTTGATCCAGGAAAGAAGAACTCTTGAACATTCACTTTTCAACCTTGAATCATTTTAAGGCATCCTCCCCTCACAATCCCCACCACTGGTGGTTTATTTGTTTGCTGCACAACATCATAAACATTTCTACAAGCCAGCAAACTTAAAATCCAATTGCTTTCTGCATGAAGTAAAGCCCAGCATGCATAATGCCCTCTCCTTCCCTTGGAGTCATTTTCCTTCTGGTTGTCCTGGGTTGTAAGATATGTGTGTATTGTATTTGCCATCTGTCAGAGCTGGGGCAGGTCTCTGCTGTTCCTTGGGCAGTTTTTTCTTTATCTCTCCCCCAGCCAACCCTCCCTGCAGGAGATCTCTGCTGTCCATGGCCACTGAGTGTCCCTGCAGGGCTGATCCAATCCCATCATCCCATGGGGAGATGCTGCGCCCAGGGGAGGAGCCAAGCATTCCTACCTGGATCCAATCTGAGGTGCTGGCACAGCACAGCAGCCTTTGCCCAGTGCATTTCCAGAGGAGCAGCTTCTGCTGCCCTGCATGGCCAGAGGGAGCCCAGGCCCATCTCCAGCAGCCCTGGAGCTGCAGAGGAAAACTCCCCCCTTGTGCAGGATCCCTGCTCCAGCAGAGCCACAGCTGGCACTGCAGGAGGGCTGAGCCCCCATGGGATGGGGCTGTGCCACCCCCTGACACACAAGGGGACAGGGCCTGCTCTGACTCTGGCAGTGGCTTGGTTTCTGTTTTTTGTACTATTGCCGTTGTTATTTTTAATTTTCCTAGTACAGAACTGTTATTCCTACTTCCATATCTTTGTCTCGGAGCCCCTTAATTTCAAAATTATAACAATTCAGAGGGAGGGGGTTTACATTTTCCATTTCAAGGGAGGCTCCTGCCTTCCCTAGCAGACACCTGGCTGTTCAAACCATGACACCTGTGTCTGTGCAACTGGAAGTGTGGGCAGGGACAGTCCCACACTGATCCCACTGAACACCCACGGGTGCTCAGCCCTGTCCCTGCCTCTCCCTGCCAAGGGCAGCGCTTCGTGTCTCACTGACACCTCTGAGAATCAGCAGAATTAGGCTCTTGTCAAGTATAATTATTATAATTACTCATAAATGCCATCAAGATGTGCCTGTGATCGCTGCGCTCTTTCACTTGCAGCGGGGTAAGGGTGGCAGATGAATGCAAGCACTGGAACACTCATTTTTCAGGCTCACTCATGTCCTATTTTCTCCACAACTTCCAATTACAGCACAGGTGCCTGTTGAATCCCAGCCCTGCAGGGAGGAAGAGCAGCCAATTCCATGGTTGGGTCACCTACACAGAGAGAAAACACTGAGATGGGAGCAGCAGATGAGCGTGCTGGGTTTGCCCTGCGTCAGGCTGAGCACAGTGACACCACAGTGGTGGATTTTTTACAGATATTTTATAGGAATAGGTATAATGGGAAAAAGGGCTGTTTAAGAAGTTTGGCCTGCAAATTTTAAATGAGCATTTGGAGAAATTGCAGCGAGGAAAAAGCTGAGCACGCCCTGCTGTTCTTTCCTCCATCAGGCACATGCTGGAAACAGAGCAGGGACACTCCAGCAGCTTCTGATTCTCTCCACTCCTCTGATTTCAGCCCAAAAACTCAGCTCAGAGTTATTTCCAGCTGAGGAAACACCTCCTCAGCACCATCACTCAGCTCTGGAGCTGTGAAACAAATGCTCTGTCAGTCACAATTTTGTGAGCACAAAACAAATAGTGATGTATGGTGGCAAAGCTCATTTCAACAGCTGATTACACAGATAATAGCCTGTTTGGTTTTAGGTGTTTTAGTTGGTTTTTTTTTACACAGATTAATAATCATAAACTCAGCAGGTCAGGCATTACCACAAGATGAGTGGCTCTGACAACAAGCACTGCATTTAGAAAGGATGCTTAATTGAAGCTAATTTCACTAAGTGACCTTAAATAGCAATTTCCTTTTCATGTGACAGAATGACTAATTTTTTTTTTTTCACTTAAGGCACAAACCTTCTATTTTTTCCTCCCTTCATGATTAACTTTGAAGTGCAAACTCCTGAATCTCCTTTCATCCAAGACTCAAAGGGCTGTGCACAGCAAAAGTTAACCTGCAAGGTTCTTTTCTATTTGTTCACGTTGAGGATTGTACAGTCAGGTATTGAATGCAGATTCTTCCCCTCAGAAATCAGAATGCCAAGGCCATCCAAAGATCACACTGGTGAAACCACAGTGGATTTTGGCCCATCTGCAAATTACTGAGTCTAGAGGGAAAACTGCAGCAGGCAGAATTCATCTGTACTGGCCTCCTCCTTGTTACCCTGAGCATCTTCACCTCTGCAATTGAATTATTTCATGCATTACCCAGCCAAATGAGAGGCAGCTGTCACCATGATATTTTCTGAAAAATCCCTTTGCCAGGATTTCTTCTCCTGGAAAGATGAGAAGCCTCAGCTTCTCCGTGTTTTGCTCCTCTGGAATGTGGTCTGGAGATTGTTTATCCAAACATGTGAATTATTTTGAATTAATGGCCAATCACAGCCAGCTGTGTCAGACTCTCTGTCATTTTATTATTCATTCTTTTCTAGCCTTGTGATGGATCCCTTTCTCTTTCTTTAGTATAGTTTTAGTATATAATATAATATAAATATAATATAATATAAAATAAATATAAATATAACATAAAATAAATATAAAATAAATATAATATAAAATAAATAGAATAGAATAGAAGCCTTCTGAGAACATGGAGTCAAATTCTCATCTCTCACCTTGTCCTGGGGACCCTCACAAACACCACAAGGCTGTTCCCTGCTGCTCCCTCCATTCCCCTCAGTTGCAGGATGGAGCCTGCACTAAATCCTGACTTTGAGCCTGGACAAAGCCCTCCCCAGCCACATTTAAATTTAGATAAACAGGACACAAGCACTCCACAATTCTGATTGACTTTCTGAAGTCTTTCTGACCAGACCACTCGAGTTAAAAGGAAAGTAACTGAAATGGTGGGAAAGGAAACAAACAAAAAAAATAGCCCCAAACCAACATTTAGACACTTCTCAACAACATCATGGGTTTCCTTAGGATGGGCTTTCAGACAGGACAAGGGAACAGGCTAAGGTGAAGCAGCCACTGGTTTCCCTGAGACACTTCACTGGTGTGACTAAGCCAGAATGAAGCATTTCCAAAGGGCTACTTAGCCCTAAACCAACCACTTCATTTCCCCGAGCTGGCTCTTAGAAAGCACTTCCAGAGCCATCCTTCAGACTGTCCCCTCTCCTAAAACAGTGACAAGAGCAATCCCGACAACTTAACGAGCCTATTAACAAAAACAATGTCTGTAATTCGCTTTTATTTGCGTGCCTGTGACCATGAAAGGAAGAGTCGGTACACTCACTGGAAATCAGAGTTCCATTAGGGATAATCACTGTGCGAGCCTGCTCCCAATTATCACCAATTATCAGCCTAAGGACCTACCTTTTAAAGGTAAAAAAGTTGCCATCATGTAGAGTTCTGCACAGTGTCAAAATGTAAATAAAAGAGAAAGGAGAGCCTGGACTCTCAGCAGCTGAGATAACCAATTTAACAGAGGCAGTATGAATTAAATAGAAATCTCAATTTCTAATGCACAAATTGAACAAAGCACCCCCTTCATGTGCCCACTGAGACTAATTCTCACTTCCAGATTTGCTCTTTATTGCACTTTCAGGGAGTTTTCCCCACTCTTATTGGTGCTTCTCTGTGGTACTAACTCAACCTCTGAAAATAAATTTATTAAGGCACCATTCTGAATTTATCCATGATAATCACGAGTCTCAATCTTGCTTTTGAACCAGCATGGTCATATCAGAAGGGCAAGGTCATTGTAAAGCAGCAAACTTCCCAGTTCAGCTCCATCTCTAAATCATCCTATCTTTCATTATTTCTACCTGCATGTTAGACAAGGATCAAGGAAAACATGGCATTAACTGCTGCTGCCATTTAATTAACATTTGTGGGTCTCCAAGGAATACAGAAGTGTGGATAAAGCCTTCAAACACACATTTCACCAGGAAAATTAATGGCTGTGATGGTGAGGTCGTGCCTTGACTAACACACTTGCACAGTTTGGGTCCAAGGTGGGTGTTGTGGCTGCTGGCATGATGCTGAACATTGCATTTCCTATTTATACTGACAGCAAACAATTCATGTCTGCCCTAAAATACAGAATGTAGTGCTCTGCTCACTCACCCCTCTGTGCATTAATTGCTGGCACTTAGGCTGGAGTGCAGGGAAGCACATTCATCAGCTGAAGCAAACCTGTGGAATTCCAAGAAGGTCCAGAGGAACTTTGATTAACTCAGTGGTCCTGAACTTATGGCCTTGTACACTTGAATTATTTTTCCATAAATCACAGTAAACCCCACCAGGAAGTTCTCTCTCCAGTATATTTTAAAATGGTCACAAACATTCAAAGAACTCACCAGCCCAATATTTCTTGTTTCTTGTAACTGTACCACAGAAGGGTTTCTGCTAAGATAGGGACCTTGGTTAAGGATTTTTGGGGGTTCTGGTTGTTTGGGATTTTTTTTATACCCCTTAAGAGTCTGGCAGTACCTGCATAAAATTATAGATTAGAATTATTTTTAAAAAATTATTTTATAAATGGTTCTCTAATTTATCTCAACTTGCTAACATGAATTGTACCTAATTAAATTAACACAAAAGTAATTAAATTGCACAACAGTAAAACCACATCATTAATTAGGAAGGAAGTCCACAGTTCTGGAAATTCTCAGTCCATGCATCCATGTATCAAAATGAAAACCAACTGGCAAGACAAAATACAGGTATGTTTATATGAGATTCATTGAATACTAATTTGTAGCAGTTTATTTGGCACTCAGTTGTCAAGAAAAGCTGTTTTCATTTCCTGTTTAGCATTTGCTTGAAAAACATGAGGATGTGATATTAAATCAAGATATTAAACCTTAGTAACACCCTAAAAGAATGAGGGGAAAAAATGAAAGAGGACTATTTAATAAACCAAAGCAACTTCATGTATAATTTGCTTATAAAGATGAAATCTATAATATAAAACAAATCCACAGATAAAGCAAAATCCTTCTTTTCAAATCCCTCTTTATTTAATGGTGAGCTCCCAATTCAGATTAACATGAAATTGCTCAAAGGCCACTGAGGTGAAATGAAGAGGCTGCAGCCTCATGGTTGGTAAATACTGATTAACAGATTAAGAGATGGAATCATAAATGGATGTCAGTGTTACTGTTCTTTATATTGCTACACCAAAAATTTCAATCAAATGAACAGATGTGTACATTGGAGAGGATCTTTCACCTCTTGGCATATTAAAGAAATATGAATAAGTGAAAAGCAATCATATGTCATCAGCAGCCTGAATAACTGAGGCCTCTCTCTTCAGATCAAATGTCAAAGCAATAGTTATATAGTTAATTGTAAAAAAGAATAGCTATCCATGATGCAGCTGGGAGAGTGCCATGATTTCTTGTAAATCTTGTCACAGAGCAATAATACTTCCCTTTAATGACCCTATAAATAGCTCTGAGCAGTCTTCTAAGATTATCTGATACTGAGTCAGACCAGAACAGAGCAAAAGAAAAAAGTAAAGCATCAGATTCACAGAGGTACTGAAAACCCACAAGTCCTTGTTCATTAGTGTCCCTCTGAGTTGGTTTCAAAATGCTTTTTGAAACTACATAAACTTAGGACTTTAAATTTCTAATAAAATAGTTCATATAATTCTTATATGGCAAATGAACATCACAGAAGTTCATTATTAAAAGGGGTCAATTTAAAAAGCAACCTCATGAGAGCCATAACCTACTTACAATTAAATGACATTGTTTAAAAAGCATTTACAAGTTACTCATCACCACAAGATCCAAAAATCATTTTTTTTCCCCAAACTGCTCCTTGTGAACTTTCAAGTCTTTTTGCTCTCATTAAGGTGATGGGGAGAACAGGGTTTGGAGGAAAAATAAAATTCAGTAATTCCCTATTTGGAAAAAAAAAACCTCTTTATCCCTTTTGGTACTCTGGAGAAAATGCAAATGTGTAGCAACAAGAGAATTTTAATCAGTGGCAGCACCATTTAATCCACACATTTGTAGTGCTCAGTATATAAAAATCATATGCTTCAAATTGCAGGATAACAGGAGTGGGAGAGAGAGAGGCTTTGCAGTGCTGCTGGTCCCATTAATCACATATTGATTGAGCACTGAATGCTTTTTCAGGCTGCCTGACAGATTGGAATGGCTCTGGTAACCCCTCACTCAAATCCATGTTCTGCCTCATTCTCTTTTCCATCATTCATTAAATCTCCTGGGAATACACACAAACCTCTCTCTGCTGCTCGTCCTCCCAGATTTCTCAGCTTGCTGGATGTTCAGGTGCCCTCTAATCTCCCCAATTAACACCTTGCTGATCTCACAGCAAAAACCTGCTGTGAATTTCAAAATCCCTTTCTCTATCCCTGGGAATTTAAAAATCCCTTTCCCCATCCCTGTAAAAAGATTCCCCTCGGCTGTTTGGCTGTGCTCCACTTGTGACACTGCTCCTGGAGGGCAGAAGTGACAGCAAATGTCACAGGAGATGCCACCCTCCCTCCCCAGGGTTAACCTTGGGAGCTCCTACACAGTTACAGCACGTGGGAGCTACTGACATGTAAAACAGTCTTTTTAAACTTGTCTTTAAAGACAAGGCATTAACATTCTGACTGGGCATAAAAGAAGGTTGGTGAATTGTACTTTTCTAAAAATAGCTCCATGGAGTGTCTAAAAACACCTTCTGAGTGTGCCATGCCTGCTCTCTGCCCACCAGACAAACACAACTGCAAGAATGCAGAGTTTTATGTAGGCAGATGAAGTCAGGGTGAGCTGCAGTCACTGCCTGTTACATCACCTATAACAGTTCTGGATTAAAATTCAGTTACTATGCCTGTAACCTTGCTTTCCTATTTGGTGGAGTAAGATTACACTTCAATTACACTTCAATTTTCCCAAAACAGACTGAATAAAACAACTGAGGACAAGTGTTTCAGGTTATGCAGTAGAATAAACACTGCAATATTGTTCTGACAGTTCACATTCTGACACTATTTCTATTTTTAGAAGTTGTCTTACTGCTCCCATCACAGATTTCCATCAGTGATGAAAATGTCATTGAACTCCAAAGAACTATTTGGGGTTCTGGGAGGGAAACTCTGGATTATGGTCCTCCATGGATTATGGTCCTTCATAAAGCAATACCCTGAGGAAGGTTCAGCATCTTTCCCAACACAGCTCAATTCTGAGATGCTGAGCCAGAAGCTGTTTTCCACCATCAATATTTCACCTTGGGATCCCACCCTTAAGATGGCCAAGGGTGATTTCTTCAAATTCTTGTAAAAATCTATCATGTCACACTATAACCTGATTGACTTCCTTACCAAAAAACCCAAAAAAAACAACAAAAAAAAAAAAAAAAATAAAAACACCAAACCCAAAAACCCCACAACAGAAAAAAACCCAACCAAACAAAAAACCCCAATGGACCTGATAACTTAAGCACATGAAACAGATTAATAAACAAATGGTTGGGAAACAAGGAGCTGAGGGATACAGAATAAGGCAACATTTCCCAAAGAAATACTTCCTCACATCTAATTGTTGAAAAATTCAATGTCAAATTGATTTCTCAGCTGTGCAGACACGATCTGCAATATAATCTACCTTATAAAAATATCACTCATTCAATACAGGAATTCAAATGCCTGCAGAACTAAAATATAGGAAAAATAATTTAAGGGACAAAACCCCAAACTAATTCTGTAGAGCATGGTAGAGTGAAATTAGGCAATTACATTCTGTAAGGGACATCTCAGAAGAGAATTGTTCAATACATGGGTCCCTACATTTCCTGCTATTCCCAATACCAGATTTGTAACAACACAATACCACGCTCAGATGACCAAAGCAAGGAATAAAAGCCTTTCAAATGTGGCATTTTTTTCCCTCCTGTTTCACATTCAGTTGGACTGAAGCAGCAGCTTCCTCCAGCTCAACCTCTGCAGCAACTTTTCACCCTTCTGACAGTTCCCAAAGCCCACGTGCTGTTCCTCCTGGCACAGGGATCAGATGCTGCTGTAGTCAGAGCCACGGGCAGCCAGAGCTGCTGCTGCTCCCCACTCCACAGTGAAGAAGGTGATTGTTCCAAAGAATCCCACCAGCACCATGATCAGGAGCTGCCACTGCAGCAGGAAATAGTTGCTGTAGAAATAGGCAACTGCAGCACAGATGGACTGAGAGGAAAAACAAAGGGAAAAGATGATCAGTGGAGATTTCCAGGCTGGTGCTGCTACAGAAGGATTATCAAAGTGACACAGAGACAGTTTAATATGAAGCTCTCAGAATGCTTTTGTAGTAGACAGAGAATCTTAAGGCTTCATTATACCTCAACATATGTCTCAGCATGTCCCACAACAGATTTAGTTTCTACTTGTTATTTAAACAGCATTCAACTGTAGAAAATGATCACCAAACTCCAAAGTGTTTGTAGCATTGCAAACTGGTATTTCAAATGGTAAAACCACTACCAAAATCTCTGGTATTTCAAACCACTTAGTCTAGAAAAAACACAGACAAAGCTTTAAGAAACTGTTTCCAGCTTAACAAAACTATTTTTCACCAAAATCCAGCATGAAATAATTTGCAGAAACATTTTTCTCAGCTGATTAAAAAGCCCAACCCAGTATTTCAGTAACATCCCAACAATCCTGCTTCCAAAAGGCTGTGTTAGGCAATACCTGGACAAACTTAAAGATGGCAAAAGCAGGAGCACTGTCCTCTGAATACAGGAATCCCAAAATGCTGAGGAGCTGGGTGTTGAAGCAGCTGTCCCCCAGCCCCAGCAGGAAGCTGCAGAGCATGGCCACCTCTTTGCTTAAAGAGAGAGCAAGTCCAATTTAAAAGCCATTCCTTCAAACAGCTCACACATCTATAAACTGTTTCTGGCAGGCTTATTTGGAAAGTGGGAATGGAAGAAAGTTATCACACTTTTAATTTCCCCAGAAAAGAACTGGGAATGCCTGACTTGGCAAAAGGAGTCATTTCATCTCAGCTTTAATTTCTTGAATGCCAAGACTTCTGTTACTGTTACCTGCAGTCACCTGCACTGAATTAGAATCACTAAAATAAGGTTTCAGTGCTTGGAGCCACAAAACCCACACAGCAGTGATTAAAAGCTGAGGCACATGGTGAGTTCAAAAATCTGCAGGAATGTTAGAGAAATACCAATTCATTTGGCAGAAAAATACTCCAGCTAAGACCAGTCACCTGCACAGGCACAAATGCTTAGAATGCAAGTTAGCAGCTGGGTCTGCAAAACTGACAGGACAGGATTTTCACAGCAATTGGTAAAAGTACAGCCCAAAAGAAAGTGGTAATGATGAGATAAGAAAGCTTTCTATATTCTTCCCCCAAACATTCAGTGCTGGAAGGGACAGGCTGCAGTCACACCAAGTGGAATTTGACAATAAGCACTGGAAGACTTTAAAAACCAGTGCAACAGGGCAAGGCTGGTGCTCCCTGATGTAAAACTGAGCCCAAGACTGTTTTAAAATAAACTGAATTCTTAACACCCACTACAATAGATGCTGGTCTTGCTATTGTGCTACATGTCAGAAACATCAGTTGTCAAGTGACACAACTGCTATTATTCATCCCCAGGCTTTTTATTCTTATGCCATTCAAGTTCCTAAATTGGGTGCACACTGGTGGAATATCTACCTTTAACAAAAACAGAATTCCTGAAAGCTTTTTCCAGGGAGTTAGTCACTACACAGAAAAAAAACTTCAAGACATTTTCTGTAGAGAAACAAGCTGTTTTATGCACATCCTGAGTTACAGCAGCCAAAGGCAAAAGAAAAATCCCACATACCTCGGAATCATATAAGCAACTTGATCTGTTCCTTCCATAGGAGCAATGGGGGCATCATTTGGCATGTTGAAAAAAATTAAATAAAAGGCTATGAAGTGGACAAGGATGCCCAGCATCACCACTGGGTTCCTGCCAGAGCGACCCTTCTTGCTGAGCAAGCCAAAGATTCCTCCCCCTGCAGGAGCAGAAAAGAGAATTCAATCAGAAGTGGAGATTTAAATACTGACAATTTAAATTACAAACGTTCCCACATTGGATAACAAAGATTGACTGACATGCAAACAGCCCCAAGGAGTTTGCAGGGAAATGGGGCAGGAGATTGATCAGATGGGGGCTGATGAACATATTTCACCTTTTGGCAAGTATTTAACCAGCAGCTCAGTATTGCAACATCACTAAGTGAAAATGGACAGCCTGTGCTCAGCTCTTAATTGAACAGCATGCAACTCAATGGATCTGAGCTGCTAATGAACAGTGGTTTTTTTGCTAAACACCTCAATGCTTGAGTCTACAGAAAAAAAGAAATATTTACTTAATGAATATTACCTGCAGCCAGATTTATTCAAATACCACACCTCATTTAACACAAGCAAACTTTTTAAAGAAAGAAATCCTTCGTGTAAGCATTTATTCAAAAATTTAAAATTATATCACTCGAGAAGTAATAAAAATGCAAACATAATGCTATTTAAAATAGCAAAATGGTTTCAATTCCCCAATAACGCTGCAGCCCAGTGTTTCTCACATTTGAAGTCTGTCTATTCCTCCACAGAGGAATGCAGAATATTAGAATTGGTCTACATCCACTTTACAGAGTGCAAGGTATAATTCACAGTGCAGTGAGGAACCACAGTGCCAATTGTATTGCTGCTATTTCATTTTGTGTTCACATAATTATTGCTGGAAGCTCCAAACACACTATTGAGTAAAACACAAAAAAACCCCATTTTGAATAACTGCATCAGCCTAAGTAGCAAGTTTAGACTCACCCAAGATTTCTCCAACACCAATAAAAATACCAGAGAGACCAATCAGGCTTTTCTCTTCACTGCCAAACCTATTCACAGCACCAATGCATGTTCCATACACTCCAGAAAAGAATGTTAACACCAAACCTTGGGAAAAAACCAGACAGAACTGATAGAAGCACTCTCATAAAAGTAATGAAAAAATCTTTATGTCTAAAGGCCGGTTTGCCATCAGGTATCTTTCAAAGAATATATTTAAATTAGATGTGGGTAATAAAAGCAAAGAGGGAATTTTAAATGGTGTAATTATTATATTCTTCTATACCAGTTCCTAAAAACCACATTAGGAAAGTGTCACTAATTGATGTCACAGGCACCCAGGTTCAGTGCTGCTACTCTTGACCCAACACCTAAAATGTTTATATTCAACAATATATAAAATATATGTTTATATTTGTTTATAATATATATTTGTTTATATTTTGTTATATTAACCGAATATAAACATACAGTTTATATTTCTACTTCTACAAAAACTCTGGAGTTTTATCAAATAAAAAATGCCATCTGAAATAACACAAAGTAATTGAAGAAATAAGGCACAATTTCATTTAAAGATCTCCCACCCTGCTTCAAGTTATGGCATTCCTAAAAGTCCCTGCAGCCTCAAATACCAATAAGGAGCTAAGAGTCCTAAAATGAACTTTTTTATACATACATAATGAATTTAAGCTGAGAAAGAACAACTGCTATTTCTTTTAAATCCTCTTTCTTCCTTTCTATTGCCATTAGTGTGAGGCAAGGTGACACCACTGACCCAGCTAACATTACCATGAGCAACCATTAATATAAAAATACCAACTCAATAAGAAAGTGTATTTAAAACAACACAGCTTAAAATAACTTTCTCATTTACATCCTTTGCTTTTTGGCTACAGCCAAATGCTGATACAGCTCACCCTGCCCTGCCTGGATGGACTGCATGGCTTCAATAGCAGGGGTGCACTTGGAGTATCCTAATCCCAGTAATTTTGGAATAAAAGCCCTTGTTGGCCTTAGGGAATTTTCTGTTTTCCTACAGACAGCAGCAACACCAACCCAGATCCAGAAGATGGCAGCAGATATTTTTTTCCCCAGTCTGGACTGAGTTATTTTTATGCCACCTGTAAACCCAAATTTCAGGATATTCAGGCAAAACCTGACTGACTCCCTTCCCTTGTTATCTTGCTCCACATTCCCATCCCCAGAGGAATTCATGCGAATTAATCTGGGTTAACACAACACTGGAGATGCTGTGAAGTAATTTGTAACTCAGATTAGTGGCTGGAGCAACCCAACTCCAGAGTTACTCCTGCTGTTTCTCTACCAGGAGCTGCTGTAAACTGCAATGTTGATATTTTGTTCACATCTACATTTTTATTTTCACATAACAACAATTTTTCCTAAAGGTGACTCAGAGCTTAGGTTCTGAAAGTGCATCTATTTTATAAAACAACCTGATTTGATCATAAACAAAACTACATCTGAAGCCAAATAAGGAGCAAGAAACACCCCCCAAAAAAAAAAACCCTCAAGGATTTTATAGGGCTTTTTTGGTGGAAGAATCACTTATATGGCAAAAATACATTTTTATTTTACAACTCATACATTGGTCCAAGGGTGGCAGACCAAGTTTAACTGAAAGTTGCTGAAAAGAGTGAGAACTCTTGCCACAGCAAATCCTATTGATAAAAACAGTTGGAAATTACAAAGCTGGTTCCCAAGAGAACACAGACTAAAATGAGAAGCATTGGGAATCTCCCATGGTTTAATGAAGGGATGATGTACAAACAATTCTGTAATTCAAATGCAATAGAGCTGCATTAAACAATCTCCAATCTATTGATAGTGCAATATCAAATCCCATAAAAAACCAGCTCTGTAAATTTTGCCTCTCACTTTGGGACCCAGAATTTTACTGAACCAGCACCTGCAGGTTTGGATGCACCCCTCCTTCTGTACAGAAACATTCACCAGGACACAAAAACATCAAGAGTAACCCAAAAATAATTAAAATATCTAAATAATGTTTGCAGAGATATGGATTAAAGTTCCAGTCTGGGGTTAAAATCCCAAACAATGCCCTGCCAGTGCTCCATGGTGAAACTCTGCTGGCTTCATACCTGTGTAGGCTGTGGTAACACTGAGAAGCAGCATCTCTTTGGTGAAGCTCAGTGTAATAGATTTCTCTGTAAGGAAATAATAAAGAAAATTAATAAAACTTCTGAGGATACTACTAAGATAATCTACAGTTACTTTTGCTCTTTGCTTAAAGCAAAAATTGGTTATTATACAAACGGTGTATTCAAGTTTTATTTACTGTGTATTACAACAGAGTGTCAAATAAACCAACCCCAATCTCCCATCTAGAAGAAATGTGCCATCCAAAAATTGTGTTTTGTAAGAAATGCAGTGGGGGAAATATTAAAGAGGAGATACACAGTTTTCAATTATCAGACAATTTTCTGCTCTCTGTATTTTTGTACTCTCAGTTCATGGCAACTGTCTCCTGAAAAGATAAACAGATTTTCAGTGAAGATCCCCACATCCTCACAACAAACTTAACAGTCTCAGGCAGAACACATCAAGCTTCAAAGGGAACTGCAGATGCTTCAGTTCTAAACTGTTAACTGGTGACAAAATCAAACAACCTATTTGACTTCTTTTTATCTTCATATGTTTGTTGATTTTTGTTTTTCAGTCTCACTGCCTTTCCCAAGGAGTAACCTGCTCCTTTTGTGCTCATCTGTACAAGGACGCTGTTGTAAAGCAGTTTGGATCTGAAATCACATCAAAGGAGGAACACTCCAAATCTCTCCTGGACCACTCAGGTATGTGATTGAAGTGGTTTGTACATGATCACATCATCAGCACAAACACAGAGAGCTGCCAGCTTCTGCTGAAGCAACTCTTATGTGAAATTGTACTTACTGAAGGCAGCCACTGCTCTCATCATTTTGTTTCGTGCAGACCTGGGTAAACAAATTACTTGGTCAAAATGGAAAAGAATAATCACACTTTATTGCTGTGCTGGAAGGCACCTTCATTTTTCAAACTTTCTGTACATTTTCTACTGGAATGTGCCAATGTATTTTTAAAAGTTTCTGAGATCTAAAATAACCACAAAATCTATTTGCTGCCTGCACTGGTGAATGCTTGCTTAATAGAATCTTTCTTTTGAACATTTTTAGCTTTCAACATTTTTTCCACAGGCATGCTCACTGATGTTTTTCTAACATTTTCATTGTTCTTTAAATAAACCAAAAATATTTAAGCTGATGCCTCAGGCAAAACTGCACTGAATCTGTGTAACTGTGCATTTCTAATGTATTTATCAGGGTGGAATATATACTTAGAGAAGATAGGAAAAAAACATGTTCTAGTTTGTAAAACAACCTATAAAAAAGAGTATTTTCTGTTTATTCCAGCCTTTCAAATGGGCTGATGAGGGCAAGATAAATAATAATCAGTGGAGAAGAGGTGAAGGTTATCTTTTGCAAGGCACTTGCTTATCAAAGGAAAAAAACTTCATGTGCAGTACTGAACTTCACCCTTGAGAATATGCCATATCAAGAACATAATTTCTCATATATTCTCATTGTTAAAACACAGACACTTTTCTGTTGAATCTGTGAATCCACCAGATTGCTGATAAGATTCCTGCTCCCAGCACAGAGGGGAAGTGAACGCACAGTGTTCCTTGCGGAGCAGGAGCACAAACCAGGAGCTGTGACAACATTTATTGCCATCAACACTTACGAGCTCTCCCCCAGGATTTCATTAGTGGAATCATCATCCCCTGGAGCTTTTGTGTCCTCTTGTTTCCTAATCAGAAAGAACAGAACTGTGCCCACAAGACTGATAACAGTCAGAGCAATGAAGACAGTTCTGCGATCGCTCTCTGTGGAAAAACAAACAAGAGCCATAAGCAGATGTGCAGAAGAGATTCAAACCAATCCAGCTACCCTCCAACAACTAACACACACATGCTACAGTCTTTAACACACACTAATTTTCTAGCTTACCTTCCACATGGAGCTGCTGGCAAACTCCTGTCTCAGTTTTATGGTGCTAATAAAATATCAGCAAATTAAAGAGGTCCCTCGCATTCTCTGCCATGCAAAGGCAATGACCAAGGAGCAGCCAATTAAAGGAAGTGCATAAATTATTAGCAGAAGAAAGTACATCTTTGAAGACTTATATAATTCAGACAGGACATAAACTGCCCCAAACCCCCTCAGATTTCTAAGAGAATCTCCTGACCAGCATGAGCACCACGACATCATAAACTGCAGGCATTAAAACCACCAAAACCTCAGTAACTGTCACAGCAGCTGGAGGGGGCAACTCTGCTAAAAAGTTGGTTACTGCAACACAGTCACATCTAATGCAAAAGCCACCCCCAATTACCAGTATTAAGGAGGGAAAAAAACCAGTAACAGCAAAGAGTTGTGACTGAACTAATGCATGACCCTGAAGTTATTACCTATGCTTGTATTTACTTCCCCCTTGCAAACTTGACCTAAAAATAACTTGGGTATGATCACATATCCAAAAAGAGAAGGTGTGCTTCACAGCTTGAAATGACTCTGCTATTTTTATATAGGTAGTAAAATAAGATTTGATTTTTAAATGCTATTTGATTTTTAAATGCTGTTAGGGTTTGATATAAAATTTTCTAATAAAGAGGAATCTCAAGACATTTAAGATAGAGGGAAATGTAACAGCAGAACAGCTTCATAGTTAATTGCTCTGTTCTGTAGAGCAGTGAAGTTTGGAATGCACAGAATAAGAGATCCCCCCCAGGTTCAAAGTGTCTCCAGTATTTCCAATAACACTTAAACCTTTGTATTACAGGTGAGAGAATGCAGAAAATGACCTTTAAATTTAGCCAGTGTGTCATTACCAAACCTGTATTTGTGGAGAACCTGAAAAGATGGACCTAATAGAAACAAGAAGTGAACTGTTCTCTCTGTTCTGTTAATTCTGAAACCTGATAATTATCATTTAAAAGTCAACATCTTATTCCTGATTGACCAGAGCAGAATTAAATCATCTGTTAAAGGTTAAAAGAATTGACCATTCTAGTAGATATTCAACATTAGAAATAAATAAGGAAAATGATCAGTAGTTATAGAACAGGAAAATCAAACTTACCTGTTTACAGAGCACTGCCTTCCCACAGCACTCATTTTTAGTTATTAAAATCTATTTTCACCACTTTTCTTAGTGAATACCCATCCCCCTACTTTGCTTGACCTGAACAGTTGATTGAAATCTTTGGTTTAAAACCAGAATCTCGACATTGTCTGGCTCAAGAACACGAATACAATCTACTGTTACTCAGTTCCTGCTCTTTGCCAGTCAAGCACAACATCAAATGGAAAAAAATACAGCATTAATTTCAATCCCATCAGGAAATTCATCTCATAAACCATGCCAAGAAGGGAAGAGAGTTCTTTCTCCAGTCTCCCAGCAGTGCTGCCTCATCTCAGCCTCTGCCTCCAACAGTGCTTTGTGCCAGCACAATTAATGCAGACATGAAGTAAAAACTGAGATGCTTTTCCTTTATTTTCCTTTATTTCATAGCTTTATCAATCTCCAATATGATTTAAAGAACCCTCCACACCAGGAGCTTACTTTGGAATAGAATAGTGTGTACAATATTACACACACAGCCAGAACACCTTTCCCAGGTGTATTTTGGCACAAATGTGTCTGCACAGGGAAAATTCCAGAGTAGCTATTGTGGAAAATCTCCAAGAAGAGACTACCTACAATAAATTGGAAGGGGAAAAAAAAAAAAAGTCTGCTTTTGTATAAGCTTCCTGCCCCTTTGGAGTTCATTATTTCATCTGTTAATTCATGCTACTGTGTTTAAAGGTTGGCCACATAAACAAGCAGTACCCACCTGATATGTGAGTTTTTCCTTGCCAAGCCAAATATATATACAGATTTCCAAAAATCAAGCTGAAAACAAAAAGAATAAAGGTCAACAATACATTCTAGGAAAATATTAGGGTAGTAACACCACATTAGTACTATTTTATACAACAACAACAAAAAAATCTCAAAGCTGTGCAATCGTGAAAGAAATAAAGACATGAGTCACTCCCCATGTCAACTGCTTCTATATAAAACTCAAACAAATTTGAGGATTCTGCCCCAAAATGCTGGCTATTCATTTTTATCAATCAAGACACAAGGTGGTGGCAAAAATGAAGAAATCTGCATTGAAGTTGCTTCTGATTTTGGAAGCATGTAGGTTAGAAAGCTGACATATTTCTGGAGGTGATTTTGTAATACTTCCTTTGCAGGGTCATGTGTTTTGTCTGAAGGATTGCTCAGCTCAAGGAAATTCTGTGTCCCTAACTACCATTTCCCAAAATACAGTCATTGTGAATAAATGATTTTAAACAGTTTTAAAGTAAACTTTCCTCTTATTAACCCATGCATTTTACTCACTGTAAAACCCACTATCAGCTGGGTTTGTGGAAATTGCTACTCTGATAACATACTGAGGGGTTAATTCTGGAACTGAAAACTTTAGAAACACAAAGTTTGACAAATGCATGCTGGTTCAGGCTGATGTTCTCCCAGCCCTGGATCCCACCCCCACAGCAGCATGAGCAATGCAGGCTCAGCACCCTAAGCATTTCTGCAATTCATTCCCCTGTATCCCCCCCAGATAAATATTCTGGGAGAATATTCAGAACTGCTGCATTAGAGGTGGTACAATTTGTGCACCTGTCTCCCATGAATTTGTTTGATTCCTTTTGAATCCTCCTCACACCATCCAGCTCTACACACTCTCCAGGCTGCAAGCTCCAGAAGTTTAATCACTCACTGTAAAAAGCACTTTACAAACTGTCTCAAACCAGCCCCTCCTTATTCTCACCCAGTGACCCCAGCTCAGCACAGCAGCACTTGGTGAGCAATAGTTCTACACTCAGCTCCCCTGCTGCTCACATTTTGGGTAACACATTGGAATAACCTTCCTCAGCTGCTGTTCCTCCACAGGAAAGAGTCCCAACCTTTTCAGTCTCTCCTCAAGCCATCAGCTCTATCTTCTTGTATAATTTCATTTTTTTTCTCTATATCCTAATTGTATTACACTCCCCTGATAAGAGGCATCAGCTATCTCTGAACAGAACACCTAATGGCCACAACACAGCATTCCCTGCCTTGTTCTCACTGCCCTTCTTGATTCTGAGCTTTTTGTTGATTTTTTAGTTGAGCAGCACTCAGAGTTTAATATCAGAAAGCCATCAAAAACAAGATTTCTTTTCTGGCTTCTGACTGCCAGGTCCAACTTTAGTATCTTCACCTTGGCAGTGAGAACCAGCTTTTCCCTCAATAAAGGACACAAATTGGAACAGCCCTCCACAACCAAAATTGCTGTTACATCCCTCAAATGCTCCCCTAACAGAAATTTCTCTTTTTAGCAGCTGAGATTGCAATATTCAGCTTTCTTTCATTCCCTGTTCTGTAATGCACAGCACCAATAAAAACATTGCTCCCATCTCTCCTTCCCACTGACTGCAAGGTCCCAGGGGAGTCATTTTCAATGCAAAATGTGTAAAAGGCAGAATGTGTACACAACCAAAAAAAGGAAATTAACCAATAACGTTTACCTGAACTGTAGGAGTGCCCAAAATATTCCACTGTTCCTTCCAATGGTGTTTTCATCAGAATTTTCAGTCAAGCAATTTCCCTGGGCTGTCCAGAGGACTGAAACAGACAGAATATATTGCTCAGGAAATAAAAATATTTTAAAGGTATATTCCAATCCCATAAAAAATAGTTTGCAGAGTAAGAACAATGCTTACCAGCAGCTGCAATGCCAATAAGCACAGAGGCAGTGTAGAAAGCCCATGTAGCTGGCTGGATAAAGACTGCAATGTACAGGCTAGAAGAGAAGAGATCACTTCATTTAATACTGACCTAATGTGAACAGTGCTATTTAACAATCAGATTAAAGCACTCAGGTGCTTCTAAATCAGCTACTTTCTCCTAAGGAATGTTGAAAAACAGGTTGTATGTGAAAAATCTTTTTACCCTTCTAAGCACATAGAATTTTTTAAATATTGTTATTAATCTAAGACTATAACCTCAATTCCACAGTCAGCAAAGTATGGAAATTATGTGGAAAAAAATGTGCTGCTTCCAGTAGGCTGAAGTACTCTGCAGTTAAACACCTGGAGTATCTCTGTGAGAGGCTTTGCTTAGCCAGTACAATTGCATGTATGGCACAGGAGCCTTAGATGTGAAAAAATTGCAGAAATATTTCCGAGGAAGTAGGAAAAACCTCAAAATTAATACTTACCTATAAAACACACCACTAACAACCATGGAGAATTGAGGTCCCACTATTGCAACCAGTGAAGGTGATACAAGATTTGATGCAGACAATACTCCATAAATAATGGACATGCTACAAAAATTTAAAAAAACCAGAGTATTAAATACTTAAAATAAAATATAGGCTAAAATATGATTTAAGAGTGATCAGTGGATTTCAAAATATCCACTTAAGTACATATATAACTTAACAGCAAAACCTCAATGGTTCATTTCCCTACTTTCTTCTGTTCCCTTCACCCATGGCACTCCACATGGGAATACAGGAGTGAACAATATTCCCTGGATTGCTGAGTAAAGTCCCAAACTACTGCACACAATGACATCTTGGAATTTACAGCATGCATTTGCCAAACTGCTTGAACAGCAGTTATTGTATTTTGTACCCTGTAAGTCTAGAGAAGAATGTTCTAGAACCTCATTTATTTGTCAGTGAGGTTTTCATCTTCTGCCAGATACACCACAGAAATTTTACAGACATATTTTGTGCCAGTGGCATTTTTAGTTTAAATTAAGGCAGTAAACCCTTCAAAGGAGCAATGAGGTTTTCCTACAGGACAGATTAATTTGGAATGCAGAAGGTCCCTGATCATGCCTGACAAGTTTGACTCTGCCAGTGCAACAATGAGAATGGCTTTTTGTGGCTTTGCTTGTCTTTCTGACTGCTCCTTTCACATCTGAGTTGTATTTCCTGAGAGCTGATCCACACCACCTGTCCTACACAAACACCATGTACAAAAGCAAACAACCAAGCCCTGAGTTAGCAGTTTTATTTCTTTTTAAACTTCCACCTTCCTCGCCTCCTAAGGTAAAATGTTGAGAATGTGATGACAGTGGTTTTTCACCCTACAAAGAAAACATACAAACCAGATATGTAGTTCAACTGGAAATAATTCAGAGCAGAACTGTGAGAAGCCTGTTTTAGACTGCTTTAAGTGTGTCAATAAATTATGAAGTCAGCAGAACTCTGCAATCTCTTGAGAGTGTCTCTCTACTGTAACTAAGTTCACCTTGCAAGGAGCAAAGTAAGAAGAAAATCTGTGTAATTACCTTGTGTAGCCACTGCCATGGAAGTCTGTGTTGTTTAAATTCGTGATAACAGTTTGCTGTGAGGAGAAGATCATACATTGCAATATGTTAGAATCTGTGTTGTATTTTGAGAACACCTGCATTGGTTTGAAGTCAGTATCAAACATTAGAATCATTCATTAATAGACACTACAAAGTACTTAAAAGAATTTAAAATGTTAATTACAACTCACACCACCTCCACTACAAAGATGCAGGAGATATTTGGCAAGGAAACATCTATGTTTGAAGAAGAAATTAGTACTTTATTATTTTATCATAATTTTATAAGAGAGCTAAAACACTTCACAAAAATTCTTTTTCACTTAAGACCTTTCTTATGTGGATAGGTATGACTATCTTAATTTTAAAAGTGGGGAAAAAAGGAGAAGCTTCAGAATAATCTTAACTTGACCTAACTACAAATCCCTGATAAGAGTTTCCATTATTTTCAGCTTCCCATTATTTCCCTGTTCCTTTTTTTCCCCTTGAATCAGCTTTAGTGATCATGAGATCATGCAGTTAGTTGGACTGGCAGGCAGATCTGATTGAAAGTCACTTGTAAAGACTTTTATGACAATGAATTACATGATTGCATGATCACAAAGTCCAATTCAGTGAGGTGCTGAATTCATTGCAGAATTTCTGAGATTGTTGGGCTGCCCTTGAGAGCTCACAGAAAGTATCACACTGCACTGGAACTTACAAATACTCCAAGTAGTTATTTTTGCAATATTTCTGTCTTATTCTGTGATACTCTAAATATTTCTGTAATTTTCTGTAATGCAGTGAAGGACATTTATCTGTCTGAACCCAGCAAGGATCCTTCTTGAATGCAAGAAAAGAGCTGTAAGACCTGTGGGCTCAAAGGGGATGTTGAAATCTAACTGCCCTGCAGGAGCAGAACTAACAGTACAGCTCAGGAAGTTAAAGGGCTAAATCTGGCAGTAACAGGAGTCTAAAATTTAAATAGTAACAGTAAATTTGGATTATGCTGTGCTCAATTTTTGCTCTGCAAAGAGACACTAAATAGCAGCAAGTAACTCTTTCAGCTGGAAGGTGACTTGGCAGTTTAGCAATTGTAGAAATCTATTTGTCAGGTGTTATCCTCATACTCCCCCTCAATATCTAGTTCATTAGATTATGAAAATCCCGTAATAATAGCATGGTTAATAATAACTTAGGCAAATATTTTGAAAGGGACAATATAGAATATACAAGACTCAGTGTAATTCAATTGTCTAACATCACAAGTGTTAAAGCAGACACTATTTCAAAGCTCAAACATTTTATGAGATTATTTTTCTACTTTCCAAGCAGTCAGGCTCAGTTTTATGTATAGCTATGCTATCTTAAAGAGATAACCTGCAGAATTATTTGGTTAAACACATTAATCTACTTCAAACTAAACCAAAAGAAGATAGATGTCAAAGTATTGTGCACATTAGGAAATCCCAAATAAAGCAACATTAGAGCACACAAAAGACAAGGCAGGATAAACAACTGAGATAGAAACATGGCATGATTTGAAAGTGACACCTACTGCGATATTTCCACAGGATTGGAAAGCAGTGAATATAAACATAAATGAGACTCCCAAAATAATGATGTTGAAAAGCTTTTTTCCTTCTGGAGACATTTTGTGTATTTTTCCCAAGTCCTCAGCTTCAGTCTGGAAAAACTCCTTTTTCTTTTAAAAGTTTCCTCTTAACCTCTGTAAAAAAAAAAAAAAAAAAAAAAAAAAGCAAAAAGTATAAAAGAAAAAGAAAGCAAGCTTCAAAAATAATGATTACTTAGGGCTACTTATTAGCTACTAGAAAATATCAATTAATCAAGAATCCCGGTAACCCTTTTAAATAACGTGCAACAAAACTTGAAAAATAAGAAGGTGTGGTACAAAAGGTGGAGCCCAGGATTCCCTCTACCTGTTCCCATGAGGTTTTAGGGCTGACTGCAGGGTGTTACTCCATGGCATCCCTTTCCCAATATCGAGCAGGTGAATCGGCTCAGCTTCTCGGCATTGCTGAAATCAGAATTGCGGTCCCCGGCCTCTCAATCACCTGACGAAGGGAGGATGAGCCGCTCGTACATCTCCATGCCCTGCACAGGAAATAAAGAACATTTCAGTGTCTGGATCAGCTGACCCAGCCCTGAGAGCCCTTGTGCACTATGGGAAATGCAGTTTTGGCAAAGCAACCTTTTCCTGTTTAAAGCGCTGAAAATCTCCCAGCCCTTAAACTAAAGTTATTTGTTCCAGTTTTTCAGATTTGTAATTTCTAGCCACTAAATAACACCTTGCAAAATTTTAAAAAAACCAACCAACCAAACAAACAAACAAAAAGAAAAAAGAAAAACAAAACACCATACACACAAAAAACCCTCACAAACCAAACCAAAAAATAAAAACCCCACACAGCTACAGAATCATAGCATCACAGAATGGTTTTGATTGAAGGGGATCTTAAGCCCATCTCGTCCCACCCCTGCCATGGACAGGGACACCTTCCCCTGGGCCAGGTTGCTCCAAGCCCACTCCAACCTGGCCTTGAACACCTCTAGGGATGGAAGTGATACCATTAATCTTTTATTTCACAGTATTTATAAATAATGAATTTAAGATTCGTTTATCTTTGAGTCATGAAGATCTCTGTTAAAACATCGGCAAAACTGAGAGAGGATCAGACATTGACCAAATGGCCGCTTTTTCCTGTTACCATTCTTTTTCTGTTCTGTTGGGCCTCTGGGATTGGAGAATTCAACTAAATCAGTTCTACTTTAATGCTGGCCAAAAGGACAGAGAAGGAAATGCAGAATTTATTGATGTAAATGACAAATCACATTTTACCTCTGCTGTCTACAGTAAGGGGTTTAAAGAAACAGAGGTCTCAAAGGGAGAAAAGGATATTAGCCCAGGGGTTAGAAGGGCTCGTTGAGAGAGTTCAAACTAGATCTCAAGTGGGATAAAGTTTGCTTGACAAACCTGATCACCTTCTGTGATGAAACAACTGCATGGATGGATGAGGGAGGGCAGTGGATACTGTCCATCTTGACTCCAGCAAGGTTTTCAACACTGTGTTTCACAACACCCTCCTGGAGAAACTCAGGATGGGACGAGTGGACAGTGAGATGATTGAGAATTGGCTGAATGGAAAATCCCAGTCATAATCAGTGGCAATGGATGTGTCTGCAGGCCTCTCACTGGTGTCCCCCAGGGTTGTTTTACCCTTTTATCAATGACTTTGATGAGGGGTGGATGCCTCCTCAGCTGATGGCACACAGCTGGGATGGGTGCCCATAGCCCAGAGTGCTGAGAGCCCTTCAGAGGGACAGGCTGGGGAGGAACATTTTGAAGTTCAGCACAGGCAAGTGCAGGGTCCTTCACCTATGGAGGAACAGCACCAGCCCAGGCCAGGACTGAGTGCCTGGAAAGCAGCTCTGTGGGGAAGGAACTGGGGCTCCTGGTGGCCAAGGAGGTGTCCATGAGCAGCACTGGGCACGAGGGCATGAGGAAGGCACTGGTGTCCCTGAGTGTGTTAGGAGAGTGTGAAAAATGCATAATTTATGATTGGCTTTTCACAAATATTAAAATGAAATTTATATGTGTTGTGTTAGAAAGTAATGCTGTATTAATTCTCTTAAGTAGTGTGTTAAATATAGTTTTAGGTTATAACAAAATGTTAAAATAGAAACTATGCTATATAGGATATTTTTTTTTTTCAAGAAGGGACTCGCACTGAGATAGCAGTCACAGGACACCTAAATCTTTCAGAGAAAGAGAATTTAATGCTCCATTATCAGGAGAAAGGAACTTCTTCCTGCCTTGCTTGGGCAGGACGACGCCATTAGGATTATGAGGAAGAAGCTGACAATGACCAGACAGATCCTGTATTTGAATTTATGCATCATGTATGAGATGTGTGAATATGCAACAGGTTATTGTTTTTAAGGGTTAATCCTCTGTTAACTATGTCCTTTTTCGGGCTTATTTTGCCCAGAAAAAGGTACCGGGACATCCATAACTCTTTCTTCTATTGTCTCACATTGTCCTAATTCAAATTGTCCAAATTATTATTATTCTAATTGTATTTCTATTTTTATAACCATTTTATTACTACTAAACTTTTAAAATTTTGAAAACAAGTGACTGGCATTTTTCACAGAGAGCATTTCCAGCAGGTCAGGGTGTGATGCTGCCCCTCTGCTCAGCCCTGGCCAGGCCTCCCCTGGAGCAGTGTCCAGTTCTGGGCTCCTCGGGATGGGAGACACGGAGCTCCTGGAGCGGGTCCTGTGGAGGGCCACAAAGATGCTCTGGGGACTGGGGCAGCTCTGTCCTGGGGAAAGGCTGAGGCTGCTGGGGCTGAGAGGGGCCCGTCCCTGTGTGTCCCTGTCTGCAGGGAGGGCAGAGCAGGGCCCAGGCTCCGCTCCAGGGGCCCAGAAATGGCACCAGAGGCCATGGACACCAAGTGATGCCCAGGAAATTCCACCTGGACATGAGGCAGAACTTCATCCCTGTGCAGTGCCCAAGCCCTGAACAGATTGTCCAGAGAGGGTCTCCCTCACTGGGGATATTCCAGAGCCATCTGGACATAGTCATGTTCCATGCTCTCTCTAGGATGACCCTGCTCGAGCAGGGAAGTGGGACCAGATAACCCCAATGTGGTCCCTTCCAACCTGACCCACCCTGTAGCTCTGTGAAATAAAATCTGCACCCCAGCCACAGTTACAAATATTTAATATATGCATTACATGCTCTTCTAATTCCTAAACTGTATTTTTTTTTTAATGTCAGTGTTTTTCAAAACAGCATGTAATTTTCATTTTTGGAGGAAAGTCAATGTGATTATTCAGAGGGTGCTTTACAAAGATGCAATTAAAATATCAAGATGAGAGGTCTTCCCACAAAAAAAGCTCTCTTCTTCCTTTTTAATATTATTAATTTATAATGCAGAATTTGAAGATCCTTAAGGAATAGTGTCCCACTCATGTCTTTTTTCCCTTATGCCAGTAGAAGCTTCCATCCTGCTGCACAGCAAACTGGGCTGGAACAATTCCTTTGGCAACAGCAGCAACGTCTTTGGACTGAAACTGGGAGGAAGGGGCATAGGAAACTTCTGTAATTTTAGGAAAATCACTGTAAAGATAAACTTCAAATTTCTCCTTTGGAAAAGGGTTTCAGCAGATGAAACAGGGATTTTTTTAATCAAAACTCTCCAGTTTTAGAATAAACTCTTTAGTTTATTCTAAAAAATAAAATAAACATGAAGCAACCCAAAATGTCAAACCAGTACCAGTTTATTTGATTTCTGAAGTCATTTGTAGCAAGAAGCAAACTGTTGCTTCTGGATTTGTATTAATGGCACTGTTTACTTTTATACTTCTTCAGCGCAAAAAAAAAAAAAAAAAATTAGCACAATTATAGTAAAACTAAGAATTTAAATTCTAATACTGAAATAACTGTTCATATCGATACTGTCATTGGATTAAACAGATCAGAAGAAAATAAGTCTCGTTTACATTCTTTTTTTAACATAGTGTTATGGAACAGCTGGGTAGAAACTTTCAAAATTGTTTTGAGAATGAGAACCAGGTATTACAGTTCAGAAGTTTGGGCATTTATTCATGCCTGAGATGACAGAGCAACAACTTTTGGGGTGGGGGGGAGCAGCTTTCACAGAATTCCTTGGACTCAGAAGTTTCTGCTTGTCACCGTTACACAAGGGCTGTGCAGATCTCCCGCAGCACGAACCTGCAGAGCGGGCCGGTGTGAGGATGATTGCAGGATTTCCCTGCTCGGCTCTCACAGGCACCGAGGAGCCGGCGGGGAGCGGATCCACCGCGGCACATCCAGAGCTGGCGGGGCCGCGGAGGCTTCCCCGGGCACCGCTGCCGCAGAGATGAAGGAGAGCCCGCTCCGGGCTGCCCGGCCCCTCACAGCCGCCACAGGCACGCAGCGGAGCGCGGGCAGGAAAGGCACGGAGCTCCCGCAGCAGCTGCTCCGGGAGAATCGCTCTGGCAGACCCCGGCCCCACTCCCCTCACGGCTCTCCCCTCCACGTCCGCCATTTTAAACCGTCCCCGCCCGCCCGCGCCACAAGCGATTCACTTCACCATCGCTTTTTTTTTCCCGCGGCGGGTTTTTGTCGCCTCTCTCCCTCTCCCACACACACTGCTGTACTCTAATTTATTTTCTTTTTATTGTTATTGCTATTTTGGGGTGGTTTTTTTACGGTTTTCAACACACATTGTTCAAAAATTTCCCCGCCTCCACCGAGCCCTTCCGGGTCACGGCGGCCGCGTTTTAACAGCCACTTTCCAACCGCAGGGCGAATTATTAATTTACAGGAGGATTCCCCACGCTCCCTCCAGAACCACCTCGGGGAAAACGAGGAAAAACGGATCGGGGGTCGCTCCCGCGGCGCCGCGGGCGGGGCGGTGCCGCGTTTCCTTCCGGGGCGCCGCCGGCCATTTTGTGGCGTTAAGCCGCGCGCGCGGGCGGTTCCCTCTCATTTCCTCGTCGCGGCGGGACGGGGCGGCCGCTCTTGGCGCTTCGCTCCGGCCTCGGGCCGCCCCTCGGACCCTGAGGTGGGTGCTGCTCCCTGCGGCTTTCCCCTATGCGCTGTAGCTCTCCTCCTCTTTGGACTCGCCTCGCGGCGTGAGGCGCGTCGCCCTCAGGGCCGCGCCGGCTGCTGACCCCCTTGAAACCCCTCAGGTTTATTCTCTTCGGCCGCCGCCGCCCCTCAGGGGCTCCTGCCCACCATGAGCTACGGCCGCCCGCCGCCCGATGTGGAGGGCATGACGTCCCTCAAGGTGGACAACCTGACCTACCGCACCTCCCCGGACACCCTCCGGAGGGTTTTTGAGAAATACGGCCGCGTGGGCGACGTCTACATCCCCCGGGACCGCTACACCAAGGAGAGCCGCGGGTTCGCCTTCGTGCGCTTCCACGACAAGCGGGACGCGGAGGACGCGATGGACGCGATGGACGGGGCGGTGCTGGACGGCCGGGAGCTCCGCGTGCAGATGGCCCGCTACGGCCGCCCGCCCGACTCGCACCACAGCCGCCGCGGGCCGCCGCCCCGCCGGTACAGCAGCAGCGGCTACGGCCGCCGCAGCCGCAGGTGAGCGCCGCGGAACGGGCAACGGAGTTTGGGCAGTAAAGGAGATGAACCTCAGCTGTGCGCCTGTGCAGTGGGAGCCGTTTGTTTTCGTGTTGGTTGCCTAGAGAGGTAGCGAGGTCTCCGTCAGTGAATGGTAGGGACACAGAGTTGAGCCATGCGCTCTAGGCCGATCCTGCTTAAGCAGGGAGGTTGGACCGGGTGACCCACTGTTGCCTCTTCCAACCGGAGCGATTCTGGGATTCTTTGTCCTTTTCCCAGTGAGTTTCGCGGTGAGGCTGGGAAGAGGAACTAGGGGTTTACTAGCACAGACACGTGGGGTTCCCTCGGAGTGGAAGAGTTTGGCCCTGTAGTAGGTTTAGCCCCCGGCCACTCACTCTGAACAATGGCGCCCTCGTATCGCTCATTTTCTTGCCCACGTGCGTCCTGTTCCGCCTTCCCTGTCCCGCAGCACTCGCTCCAGTCCGTGCGTCACCCCTGAGCAACTTCTAACGCGCCTTTTTTTTTTTTTTTCTCCCTCCTGGTGTGTTTTAGCCCTAGAAGACGCCGTCGCAGCCGATCTAGAAGCAGGAGCCGCTCTAGGTCCCGCAGTCGGTCCCGCTACAGTCGGTCCAAATCCCGGTCTCGCACACGCTCTCGGTCTCGCTCCACCTCCAAGTCCAGATCTGCCAGGAGATCCAAGTCAAAGTCCTCATCTGTCTCCAGATCCCGATCCAGGTCAAGATCCCGGTCCAGATCTAGAAGCCCTCCCCCTGCCTCAAAGAGGGAATCCAACTCTAGATCCAGGTCTAAGAGCCCTCCTAAGTCTCCGGAAGAAGAAGGAGCTGTATCCTCCTAGGAACATGGTAATGTACCTCGGGGTCAGCACAGGATGCATGTTACTTTATTAGATCACTTAGGTGGGGTGTTGGGTAGTTCTTGGAGCATTAATAGCCTGAACCAAGTGAATCCTAGTGGGGCACATTGTTAGTTGTTGGTTTTGGTTTTTTTTTTCTTGAGCAGTGATTTTTTTGGTTATTGATTTAGGGAAATAATTACTGAAGGGTTTTCTACGGAGAAATTTTTTTTTAAACAGAGAAAATGTTTTATTGCAAGATTAATGCCTTGGTTTTAATAAAATATTGTATGAGACGCAACCTATGATGCAAATGACTATTTCTTACTGTATTTATCCAACATCTGCATTTTCCCCTTTAAAGCTGCGGTCTCCTGTTTGCTAAAAGAATATTGGCCAGTATTGCAGATTTTAACTGATTTGGCTGATCCTCCAGGGACCAGTTTCTGTGGGCGTGTGTTGGAGCAGGTTTGTCTTACACTGTTAAAGATACACTATCCTTTTAGAACGGAAGATCGGTTCAGTGGCCGTTGTACTGACTGGAGGTAATAACTGTCCTAGAAAAGTGGTAAATTCCTTGCAACGAGAAAACCACGGAAACTAGTTTTTTCCTCAAGTCGACATCTGGAAGAGGCATCTAAGGATACACTGGGTGGGGAAAGGATAGTGTGTCTTTAACCCTTCAAACTGTTTGGTCCTATTTTTTAAAAGGAAAGGGCCTGAGCTAGCTCTGGAGTTAGATAATTGTAGCAAAATTAGTCACATTTTCGGTTTTGAATGCTAATTAGAGCTTAGTTAAGTCTTTATGAAGAAGTATTAGTTTTGTAACTTTTATAGAACTCTGAATAATTGAGTGGTGAACAGG